>NW_026115170.1:0-159149 GCF_025201925.1 Gopherus flavomarginatus | reverse complement strand
GTGAGAACAGGGTGACACCCCCAGACATATTGGCATCAACATTGCCTAGCATGTTTGATGGCCCATTGAGGGTCATCAGCTGTACAATGAACCTATGGACCAAGGGGATACATCTATTGAGTCAGCAAGACATGCCGGGGTTTGCCTGTGTAATGAAACCTCCAAAGCTTTTCCATGCCATGTGCTGTGAAGCTTGTGTTTGGGACACAGGAAGTACAAGCCACATGGCAAAAGGAATATAAAGCGCAGCTGCATCATCTCCATCTTGTCTTCAATCCCCCTTCCTACCTCTGGAGCAACTTCTCTACAAACTGAACCCTGGAACAAAGGACTGAATGACCCATCCAAGCTGTGGATGCGTTCCAGACAGACTTTCAAGCCAGCAACTCACCAATACTGCTAAGAACCTGATATATCCATTTTGGAATGTATCTGACTGCTTTTCCATTTAAATTCTTTCTGTCTTTCTTTCTTTGAAACCTTTAGTTTAGATGCTAAAGAATTGTCTGGAAGGATGGAATTTAACTTCATTCTTTCATTTGTTCTTTCTTCTAAACATTTAGTTTAACTGCTAAAGGATTGGCTGGCAGCATGCTATTTTGGATGAGATCCAAACCTGGGTAATGTGGCTAACCTTCTACCCACCCACTTCCTGGATCCAATTAGGATCACTCTCCTGCTGCCCTCTGGCCATGCTGTATCACAGTGAGCAGAGTTTTTAAATAACCTCTCACTGTACAGGACCTAGTTGCTGATTAGGAGTCAGAGAACTGTCATGCAATAAAGGGGGCCGTGTGATTTCTTTTTTCAGAGTCTCGTTAACCAGTGTGTGGGATCAGAAGCACAGTTTGTGACCGGTCAGTGAGTTTAACTTCAGTGTTAACCACCAGTATGGGGAGCATCTGCTCTCCCTTTTTCAACCTGCTCTGACCTTGGCATTTGCAGTGAGGACTGCCCCAGGCACACTAGGTCACACTAAGCACTGAAGATAAATTAACAGCAGGGGTCGCATCCGCAGGGTAAATATAGCTCAAGGCTTCCTATAGATGCTAGCAGACACTGGGCAGTAGCTTTCTCCCTTCCCCCTGTGAAGTTGGATGGGATGTGAAGGCTGAATTGATCCCCTCCTCTCTCCTGTTGGGGGGAGCTGCGTTCCTGATTTTTATTTGTCCTCTCTCCAGCACTTTTTTTGGTTTGGCCTTCCCCTTTCCATCCCTGTTTGAGGTTTCTGTCTCTATCACAGCAGGTGATGCAATGACGTATGAGGTTCAGCACAGACCAGAAAAAGAGCAGGGAAACCAGCCAGGGGAGAAAATGGATAAATTTATTTCCTGTCAGGGAACTCAGAAGGGCCTTAAGGAAACCAGAATACAGCAGGAAATCTGCAGGGAAAAGCAAAAAAAATACATGTGCTGAGTGTGGGAAAAACTTCACTTACAGATCAGGCCTTTCTCAACATCAGAGAATCCACACAGGGGAGAGGCCCTGTGAATGCAGTGAGAGCGGGAAAACTTTCAGTCGCAGCTCGCACCTTATTGGGCATCAGAGAAACCACACAGGGAAGAGATCCTATGAATGCAGTGAGTGCGGGAAAACTTTCAGTCGCAGCTCACACCTTATTCGGCATCAGAGAATCCACACACAGGAGGGGTCCTATGAATGCAGTGAGTGCGGGAAAACCTTCAATCGCAGCTCTCACCTTATTCAGCATCAGAGAATCCACACGGGAAAGAAGCCCCGCGAATGCCCTCAGCAGGCCTGCACAACTCATAAAGTGGTGGTGTACAGAAATCTCTGTATTAACTATCTCTATAAATCTTTATAACGTTGCATTGTGTTCTTTTGTATTAAGTATCTTTATCTTTATGACATTGCATCCGGTATGATGTTATTTTGTAATTCATATGACTTGGCATTGTGCCTCTCTATTTTCATACAACTTTGTATTAGATCCCTATATAGAAAATTGGTAGAAAACTTTGTATCAAATGTTATAGCCCCTAAGGATAGTATAGTTAAAGTAAAAGAAAACATGTGCCTTTTTGCTGGAAGTAGAATAAGATCTTCCCCCGCACTTTGTAATCAATTGCTTTATTGGCTGAATGAGGTGTGAATGAGTGAGGCTTGGAAGACACCCACCTCCAGACAGCTACAACAGTTGAAGAGGGAATGGGAGCCAGAGCAAAGGACAATACAACTTGTCAAGTGGGCCCAATAGAGAAGAGCAGACATATTGATGTCCTCAGGGATTAGAAGCAAGCACCTTCTTTAGAAAACACCCTCTTTGAGCAGCATTGGGACAACACCCAGAGAAAAACAGCACAAAGACCAACGGACGCAGACCCAGATTTTGAATCTGGTCTAGATTTGCATAAGAGGGAAGCTGCTATAAATGCGAGGTGTCTTGCAGAAGGACCCCGGATCTCGTCTTGTCACCATCGGACCATCGATTTGGATCGGTAGAAGCCCGGCTCCACCCCTCCCCCATCTAACTCACCTGGCCAGTGCAGTTAAGGGGAGCAACTAGTTGGTAACAACAGCAAGACGGAGTGTGTTTATGTCTGTGTGTGTGCGTGAATGCATGACTGTGATATATATTTCATGTGCATATCATAGAGTATTAATTGATACCTGTATTACTAATAAATGTGGCATTTTGCCTTAATCCCCCTGAAAAGTTCCTGTACAGTACTTTGAGTAAAACAGCGAGGGCCACAATACTCCAAAGAAAACAGCTGAGGACCGAAACCCCCCGGCCCTGCGGAAACACCCCCCACTCAGGACCTGCCAGCCTGGCGGAAACATCCCGCCCAGCCCTGCAGAAACAAACCCTCCTTCCCCAGCGCCGCCCCACCAAAACAGCTGTGGGTCAAAAAAGAAGGTTGGTGGTGGGGAGGTGTTACTTGATGTTAAATCAACCAGGGACTCCCAGCCAAAGAGGTGGCTGGGAGCCCTCAGGGTCAAATTAAAGGGCCTTTGGCTCTGACAACCGGGGGAACCCGGAGCTTTTCAGGACTGGGGCAGGGATTTAAAGGTCCCAGAGCTCCTGCTGCTGAGGGGAGCCTGAGCCCTTGAAATCCCAGCCTCACTCCATCCCCTGGAGCTGCCGCCAGGATTCAAAGGGCTCTGGGCTGCCCGTGGCGGTGGGGAGCCCTGAGACCTTTAAACCTCAGCTGCGGCCGGGAATCTCTGCGAGCAGCCCAGAGCCCTTTGAATCCCGGCCGTGGCTAGCAGGGCGGCTTTAGAAAGTGCGGGGCCCAATTTGAACATGTTTGGCGGGCCCCGCAGGGATGATTGGGGAAAAAAAAGCCTTTCAGTTCTTAACAACCGGTTCCCTATAAAAAGTTCTGCCACAGTATGTATTTTTTGTACCAGTAGGATTACCATACGTCCGTATTTTCCTCCCAGATGACGATTTAAGAACCAAAAAGCCTGACATGTCCGGGAAAGTACAGATATATGTTAACCCTACCTAAAAGTTCTTTTTTAAAAAGATGTGTCTGAAGTAGAAATGAGCTCTGCCACTCCCTTAGGGTGTGCTAGGCTGCACATGTGTGGGTCCCAGCTGCTCCCTGCCCATCTCATTGAAGCAGGTGTGCAGGGTTACTTCCCTCGGAACTGCAGGGCACCAGTGAACATGGGGCTTTCTGGAGGTGGGGGAGGGGGAGGATGCGAGAGGTAGGGTCTGGCTGCAGGCTGGGCAAGGGGTGTGGGGCAGGCTGGAGACAAGAGGTGTGGGGTGGGCTGGCTGGCTTCAGGCAGGGCCACAGGGAGGGTGCGGCATGGGTTGGCAGGGCTGGAGACAAAGGAGTGCGGGACTGGCTGGCTTCAGGCAGCGGGGTGCGGCAGGGGTTGGCTAGAGACTGGTTGGTGTAGGGCTGAAGGCAAGGCAGGGGGTACGGGGTTGGCTGGAGACAGGGCAGGGGGTGCAGGGCTGGTGCGGGCAGGGCAGGCAGTATGGCAGGGGTTGGCTGGAGACAAGGCAGGGGGTGCAGGGCTGGTGCGGGCAGGGCAGGTAGTGTGGCAGGGGCTATCTGGAGACAGGGAAGGGGATGCAGGGCTGGCTGGAGACAGGGGTTGGTGCAGGGCTGAAGGCAAGGCAGGGGGTGTGGGGCTGGCTGGAGATGGGCAGGCTGCAGGCAGGAACTGGTGCAAGCAGGGCAGGAGGTGCGGGGCTGGTGCGGGCAGGGGGTGCAGCAGGGGCTGGCTGGGGACGGGCTGGCTGCAGGCAGGGCAGGGGGTGCTGGTACAGGGGGTACAGCCCATCCTCTATGGTGAGTGCCTCCTTCTCCTCCTCCTCCTCCTCCTCCCCCCTCTCCCACTAGGGTAGCAGCAGCAGCCTGGGGCTTGGGGGCTATTTCAAGGGCCCGAGGGGCCCCTGCTTCCACTGCCCCAGCTCTGTAAATAGCCGCAGGAACCCTGGGGAAACGGCAGGACTCCAGTGGCTATTTAAAGGGCCGGGGAGGTAGAAGCAATGGGAGTCCTGGACTTTTTCAATAGCCCCCAGAGCCCCACAGCCATACCCCAGGGCTCCAGCTGCAGGGCTCTAGTGGCAATTTAAAGGGCCTGGGGTTCCAGCCCCTGCTGGGAGCCCCAGGCCTTTTAAATTGACCCCTGGGGAAACTGGGCCACCCTGGTACAGCGCACTGGCTTTTGTTGGTACTGGGGCTTGGGTGCGGGGTCCTCTTAGAAGCGAGGCCAATTCAAGGGAATTGGTTAAATTGGCCTAAAGCCGGCCCTGGTGGCTGGTATTTAAAGAGCTCTGAGCTCCCCGCCCGCCTGTCCAGAGCCCTATAAATCCTGGCCGCGGCTGAGATTTAAAGAGCTCTGGGCTCCCTGCGGCTGCAGGCAGCTCAGAACCTTTTGAATCCCGGCCGCGGCTGAACTTTAAAGGGGTTTGGATTCCCCGCGGCTACGGGCAGCCCAGAGCCCTTTGATTCCCGGCTGCAGGACGCACAGTGAGACTTCACGGGCCGCACGTTGCCCGTGGGCCGTATGTTGTGCAGGCCTGGCATGGAGGGGCAAAATAGGTAAGAAATTTCCGTGGCCTGTCACTAGCAAATAGTAGCCACCATGGATCCTGCCAGAGGTGGCTACATCTTAGCACTGTGGGAAGCAACCCTTCACAGAGACCATTTGTCTTGTGGTTTGGGATACTTCTCAAGACATGCTGCACTCAGAGTGACCCCCTCATCCTGTGCCAGCTGGAGAAAAGAAAAGGGGCCAGCCAACTCTCCCACTACCAGCTGCGAACCACTGATCCCTAAACAGGGAGAGGCCTCTGGCTTTGATGTGTATTAAATATCAGGCTGGTCTCTTTCTTTGGCAAATATCTAACAGAGCTAAAAGAGGGAACAAATGATCCTCAAAGGAGAGGGGAAAGACAATCACTGGGAAATTTAATCCCCGGCAACATCCAGAATGGAGAGCGACTCAGGGCAACAGGTTCCCCCGAAGGAAGAAGTTTTTGGAATTTAGAAACATAAGGAACAGCACAAAACTTGAGAGGATTGTTAATTGACATTTGATAATGACACAGAGGGAAAACCTGAGCTTTCAGATCAGTGTTCAGAAATGAAAGACAAAGGGTGGAAATCAGAGATTTTGGATCCATTTTGCAAATTATAGAGAGGAAAGTGGAAAATCAGAGGGATTTTATATCAGTTGTTGATAGGAGGTAAAATCTGAGTGTTTCACATGAATACTTGATAAATGAATAAAGAGGAAATGGGCAACATTTGCAAACATTTTGTGTTCAATAATCTGAGAAAAGGTGTAAATCTGAGATTTTCTTATTATTTTATAATTAGAGACAGGAAAATCTCAGGGCATATTCAATTAGAAATAGACAACTAGAGAGAAGTGGGGCAAATGTTTAGGTTATTTTATTTGAATCTTTGAGATTTGCAAAGAAATTGTGTCACAAACTGCATATTTGATAACATGAGAGGAAAACACCAAGATCTGAGGGGAGAGAGTCACTTTCCTGTCAGGGCCCAGTGCTCCCTCCCCCTCCCCCTCCGGGGTCTCTCACTCACTGGGGGCTCCAGGCGGGGCTGGTGCGGTCAGAGCCTGGGGCTGCCTAGGGGGCAGGTCCCAGCTGGAGAAAGCCCCCCCCCGGCCAGGATAGGAATGTGCTACTGGTAGCAGCCTGGGGCTGGACCCTCTCTATGGGGGACACTTGCTCCCCCCTCCCCTTCCTGGCCCTTCCCACGCCGTGTTGCCAGCAGAGAGTGGCCCCCCCAGCCCAGCCCAGAGGTGTCCCTGTCTCAGGCCCCCCCCAGCCTCTTTCCAGTTCAGAAATCACTCGGGGGAACCATTTCCCACCTACACAAGGACAAATCACTGCAGGTGAAAATGGGGAGAAACACCCCAAACCTGAGATCTGAACTGGCCATTGGCAAAGGGGAGAGAAAATGGGGCAGAATGGGGGGAGGGGAACAGGGAACTTCTCAGGGGTTTGAGGGAACGGGGTGTCAGCCTGGATGTTGCTTGTTGCTCTCTAGGGAGAAAGGGGGCAGGACAGGAGAGGAGGGGGGTCTCCACGGAGGGGGCAGTGGTAATTCCGAGGGGATCTCAGCCCTCCCTTTTTCTCCCCGCTCCTCAGGGGTCACCTGCTCTTCTCCCCTCTCCTCCCGGCCATGTCCCGGCTGCACAGACATTTTAAATCCATCCCTTTCCCAGGTCTCCCCCCTCCGCAGCCCCCGCCCGACCCCTCGCAGGGTCTGCTAGGTGTAATGCATGTTCAGTAGGGATTGCTCCCCTACTAATGCTGAGGTGTCCTTCTCCTATAGGTTAGTCTACTAATGATCTCATCTTGGTGCCATGTGTGTCAGTTCATTGCCATGGCACTCGTGTGCTTAGACATCTGAGGATGCTCTATAGAAAAGCTCCTTGAGTGAGGTGATCCACAGGGAGTAGCTCAAAGCTCCAAAGTGCCAGGCCAGGGGCAGGACATTGGCACAGCAAGGGCGGGGTGTGGCAGTGACATCACAAAGTCCTTTTGCAGGACCTCATACTGTTGGTCAAAGACTATTGGTGAGCAGGTGGTGACCTCACAGAGAGATCCTGACATCAGTCAGGGGTCAGGGGCTAGGGAAACCTCAGAGACCCCTGTGGCTTTGCTTCAGCAAGTCTCCTTCTCCAGGTCTCTGTCTGAGGACTGAGAGAATATTAGGGTTCACGGACGTGAGCGCCAGGAGAAACCTCTTTCCAGTTTTCTCCTTCCCTTGTAGTGATTTTACTAGAAAACAGCCGTCCCTGTTTAGAAGGTAAGAGCCTCCTGGAGTTGTGAAACCTGTTCAGTCTGATCCATCTGGTGAGAGTTGAATTCTAGGCATGGAAAACATGAGCTTAAGGAGGCAGAATTTTATTCCGCACCTGGGATTTTGTCCCTTAGAATCATGGGGACATTAGGGTTTGTCCTTTGTGTTTCACCTTTTCCTCCATCCACCTGTCCCTCCCTCCTTTCTCTTCATCTCTTCTTTTGTCCTTTCTCCTGTTCCCCTCCCAACACCAGAACGAGTGTGTGCATGTGTGTTGCTGGGGAGTGCTCTGCAGCTCTCACTGTGGGAGTTCCACCCAAAAATGTGAGGCTGAAATAGTGCTCAGGCAGTCAGGGCTGGATTAACCTTTTGTTGGCCCTGGCACCAAACATATTTGTGGGCCCCAGTGTAGTCACTGTGGGCTCCGACTGTGGGTCTGGTGGGGCAGTGCCATTGGTGCCTTCGTATACCCGGTATTGAACCTCAGAGACATTTTTCATTTTGATCACACACCTCTCCATGACTATATGCATTGCCATACACAGCTCCCTCAGCCCGCGGGTTTTCTTATTGAGCTGTACACCCATGTGGGTTTACCAGTGTCCACAGTGAGCAGAACTTCCATAGTGACCAAGGAAACTCCCCACAGATTTATCTCTTTCCTCATTCAGACCTTCTCTAGCCATGTCTCCAGTACCCCCCCATGTCACCAGTCACTGCATGTGGTCCTAGTCTCAGCTCAAAGTCCTAAAGCCAGAAGACACCTGATCAGTTCTGACAGATCCCTCCCTCAGCCCCCATCCTGCCATGTGAGCAAGCCACCTGCACACACCATTTCCCCAAAGTGAGGACTTAGCCCTTGGGAATCTGAAGACACCAGTGTCTCTCCCTCTGCTCCCATCTACATGCTAGTCTGCTACCTGGTCACCACCACCTCTCCCCATACTTGTTTCCTTTCTACTTTGGACATGCTCCCAACCAGCTGGAAGCTCCCTCTGCAAGCCTGACCTGCTCCCGCCTTCCCTGCTCACCCGACATTCCTTTCCTACTGGTGACCTCTCTTCCTTGAGGTTAACTCCAGTGTCTTTAGGTGCTCTAGCTTAATGGCCCCAGGAGTCATAGAGCCACTTGTAGTTTCTCTAGCTACAGCCATGGGGCAACTGCCAGAGGCCAGCCTTAGACAGCTGCAGCTACTAGCCGCAGGAGCGGAGGAAATGCCAAGGCTGAGCATGCTTGAACCTTGCAAGGGCAGCACTAGGGACTCTAAATCCTCAGCACTGGCCCTAGGCAGCTGCAGACTCTGGAGTTAGGCACTTTCCTCCTCTAGGTTCCTGCATGGTTACAGAACTGCAGTAAAGTGGAACAATTATCAGCTTCTGTGATTGGAAGATGTCTGGATCCTTCTAATAAGACTGTCCTACATAAATGAGGAAAGTTGAGGTGCCTTTATTATTCTTTTGTTCCATTCTTTGTTTCTAAGGGGAATTTGTCAGTGCAATATCACTGTCTTCCTTTTAAACAAACAAAACTAAAAAAAAAAGTGTAATGCCTGTTGAAAATAGCAATTCCAGCCCTCGTTAGCACTGTGAAGACCCCAACGTTTGTTGCTCAATTTTCTCCTACTTTTTCTAGAGTAAATGACAGTGGATCAGCATATTTGATTTGGGAGAAATGATGTAACAGCTGCCCAAATTGAGCTTGAGCACTCCTGATTTTGAGGTGTTCAGATCTGGAAGGCAGGGGCTAGATTCCCTTTATGAATATTAGATACATCTGGAAAGGAAAAGTCAATTTCTATTTTCATGGCTCAGAAGTGGAAATCCTCCTGTCCTGTATCTGAAGCTGTCCAGGTCCAGGTCCAGTAGAGCCTCCCCTTCCTTACTTACCATTTTACCTTCTGGTGGGATCCACATACCTCCCTTGCCCAGCTTCAGATAGAGAGGGGCCCTGTCCAGTTAGTCCACCCAGTTCCATCTTTGGGGGCTGCCAGGCGAGGTCACAGCAGCATCCCTAAGCCTGTCTGGGGAAGTCTTCTGAGGGTGCTACCTGGGCCAAAGCCTTCTACTGCTTGGTCACACCTCTTCCCTATTCACAGGTGGCACCCCTTCTAGCAGCCAGCCCCTCAGCCACAGCAAGCTGCAGGGCACAGAGTCCCACAGCTTTCCCCCTCCCTTTCCTGTTGATAGCAGCCAAGGGAATGCTGGGAAATGTTCCTTCCCTGCTCTAAGGCAGGGAGCTGGTCAAGGAACTACAGCTCCCAGGGCCCTATGGGGTCTCAGCTCCCCTACTGAATCCAGGCTGCTCTGAGGCTCCCTTTCTGCAGAGGGAAGGAAGTTACTGTTACAGGTCCCTTCAGAGCTTGGACCTAGCACTATGGCACCATGTCAAATCCAGTACTGCTCCCAACTCTATCCAGCTCTGCTGCTGGCAGGATCCCTTCCCATTCTTTTTGTTTCCTGTCTCCCCTCCAAGGAGAAGCTCTGCATTGTTCCTGTGTGGGGAATTGAACCCAGGCTGTCTGGGTGAAAGCCAAGAATCCTAACCACTAGACCACATGGGACTTCCATAATACCTTTACATGTTCATATTCAATAACACAATTAAACGTAGCCATTCAAAGTAGCCATTTAAAAGAAGCCATTCAAAAAACTTCAAAAACAGACTTCAAAGAGAAATTGCGGAGTTACAACTGATCTGCAAACTTATCACCATTAATTTGAGCTTGAAGAGGGACTGGGGGTGACTGGCTCACTACAAAAGCAATTTTCCCTCTCTTGGTATTGACACCTCCCTGTCAATTACTTGGAGAGAGCCACATCCACCCTGACTGAATTAGCCTTCAACACTGGTTCTCCCCTTGTATGGTAACTCCCTTTACATCATGTTCCAATATATATTTATGCCTCTATCTGCAATTTTCACTCCATGCATCTGAAGAAGAGGGCTTTTTACCCACGAATGCTTGTGTTCAAATAAATCTGTTAGTTCTTAAGGTGTCACCGGACTCCTCGTTGTTTTTGTGAAATAAAAGCAAAATGCACTCTAAGCTGATCTTAATCCTTTCAATGCCCTTACAAACTTAGATGCTTCTCACCACAGGCCGGCTGGTGGCTTTTCAGCCAGGCTCTCCCCTTTCGTCAGCGCTTCAGTTGCTTGGTGTGGGGGTGTCTGTAGATGTAGGTGGACGAGAGAGACAAAGCATGGCAAATGTCTCTGCTTTTATCATGTCCTTTCTTCCCTCTTGGCTTTGCACCCCCTTCAGAGTCAGGTGAGCATCACTGCGTCTCTCCAAGCAAGTCTGAGCAATTCCCCTGGGGTGTCCTCTTGCAGGTAAGTGATTGCACTGTAGCTCCCTTGCTGAACAATGGCTGTTGATGGGTTGTTTGACACCCTGTCCGGGTGTTGGTTACTTTCCTTGCTGTTGTCACTGGGGAGCTAATATTTGGCTGACTCCCCCACCTTACAGCATAGTGATAACCACACTGCACAATTCTCATAACTTCATATGCATGAATGGTAAACATCTATGGGTAGAGAAATGACTTTCAGCAGATCATATCCTTTCCCCTGATACCTTACAAGGCATGCTCTGTATATAAGATCACGATTATATGAAAATGAGGAATATGGGGGTTACAGCACACTCCCCCAAAGGTACAGAATGTCACACTGAGATTCTATTTTCATTTGTTATGTAACAGCATTAAAGAGATCCAGTGACTGACCAATGGCATTTTCAAGTGCTAAAATAGCAAGCGCTGTTGGTCTCTCATTGGCCATCAGCGACTGAAGATACGGTTTAATGAGCCAGAGCTTCAAGGCGAGGGTGGCTCTGTCCACTGCCTTCCATTGCGCTGCTGGGCACCAAGTCCCTGGCGGTCAATATGTGAATCTGGGAGACGAGAGTGGGGTGGCAAGCGGTGGTAGAACTTTTGCCACCAGGGTCTAGCTGTCTAACTTCCTCTTCGTACTGCTGGGCCCCCGTAGCCTTCAGGTAACACAGAAACTAAGGCAGGAATAGGGTGAGGAAGCAAGTAAAGCCGAGCAAGGAAGGCAAAAGTTAATCTTATCTTCATGGGCAGCTCGCAATGACGTCCTTTTTCTGTGCCACAGCTGACAACAACATCCCAGACAGAAAAGTAACAGGCCAAAAAGAAACCTAGCAGCTGCTGAAACAGTTCAGTTGGGAGCGTGCTAGACTAACAGGCTCTTCTATCCTCCTTTATGCACGGGCGGGATGTTTTCTGAGAGTGCAGCAGTTCCTTTAACTGCCACGAGTCCCTCATTTCAGGCTATGCAGCAGGAAAAGACAGCATGGGCTTCTGCACCGAGTTGGCCCACCTGACCTTTCATTCTTCTCTTGCTCTTTGTCAGCAAGGAGAAGGAAAAGAAGCTCTCCCTCAAGCTGGAGTCACACGGGTGAGGTAAGGACGACTTCCTGAGTGCTGGCTCCAGTCCTCTGCCCTGCCAGCTGACCTATCGAGGGGCTACAAACCACATTCTCTAGATTTGTCCATCGGTCTGTGCCAGAGTGAGCAACAACCCAGTAGGTGGAGTTTCTGTAGTGTAGTGGTTATCAAATTTGCCTAACACGCAAAAGGTCCCTGGTTTGAAACCAGGCAGAAACATGCTGGCTTCCTTTTCCCAGATCCCCTTGTTGTTCAGAAAGGGCACTCCTCCTATTGGCCTGTCCCTGGGATAACTCCAACCCCTGCATGACAGAGGATGCTGACAGCAGTGGAGAAAGTACCTTGGTGTCAGGCTGGAGAACCTAGAGTAGTTAGGCCAGTCACCATTTGGAGGTTTGTGGCTTGGCCACCTCTGCTGTTGGAGGTTGGCCTATAGAGGCTCTCACTTCCTGCTGGGCTCCTTTGCGTGACTGGCCAAAGGAGAAAGTGAGGCAGGAATGGGGCAATAGAGGAAAGTTGAGCTGAGGAAGGCAGGGAAGAAGCTGTGCGGCTAAGTGGGGTTAGTAGAGCACCACCCTTCATTCTGCAAAGCCTGGGGAGCTGTGGTTGGCTGCTGGGAGGTAGAATCCTGTGCCTGCCTCTTGGCTTCCCAGGAGTGGCTACTTGCAGCCCAGGAGAAGAAGGGAGGTTCTGGGTGAAAGGAAAACAAGCAAAGCTGAGTCCAAGTGGAGAATGGCGGCTCCTTTATGGCCAACCCGGTGGCATGACTGATGGTTTTAGAGGTGGAGGCTGGGTTGGCTGTGAGCAAGTGGGATCCAGGAAACCCCCACCTGCCCTTCTGAGGGCTGAACCCATGGAGGTGCGGTTGGCTGCTGGGAGACAGACCCCTGTGGCTGCCTGTTGGCATCCCAGGGATGGCTACTTGCAGCCCAGGAGAAGCGGGGTTCTGGGGGGAAGGAAAAGTAGCAATGGTGAGGCTGAGTGGGCTCCTTTCTGGCCGAGATGGTGGAATGCGGTGAGTCTGGGTGTTGCCTGTAAGCCATAAGTGGACGTAGTGCAGTGAAAACTGCTGCTCCATTCTGGCCAACCTGGGGGCGCCATGGATGACTTGGGAGTGGGGGCAGGGCGCTGGCTGTGAGCAAATGGGATCCAGGAAGCCCCAGCCTGCCCCTCCAGGGGCCGAGTCTTCTTCTCTCTTGCCATGGGGAGCCCGACGTTAAGCCTGCCCAGCATGTGCTGCAGCTCGAGCATTAAGCCTTCCTGTGTGCATAACTGAACTACGCCCTAGTGTAATAAGGTGTAAAGTTTAGATTGTGAATTTATCTTTAATTTCCATGGTAATTTACTTTGAGCTTTTATTCCTACCAGTTATAATCCTTAAAACTCCATCTTTCTGTAGTTAATAAATCTGTTTTATGCTCTACTTAAACTGGTGTATTTTGCTTGAAGTTCTTGGGAAATCTCAGCTCCATTACAAGGCTGGTTCATGTACTATTCACAGTGAGGGAGGGGTGGACCCTGTGTAATAAACTCACACTGATCAGGCTTCTGATTAAGGCAAGATGGTATGATCCAGGGGTGCAAGGCTGCAGAGCTGTAGAGGGGGCGACTTTCTATCATTAGTGTTATGAGTGGCTGCAGAAGCATTCATGTAATTCAGTTGGCTGTGTCCCTGCCTACGGATGTCTGTGTAAGTGCAATATCTGCCAGAGATTCACAGCTTGTCTCAGCATCACATGTGTGAGAGGGAGCCCAGGTGGTGGGACAAAGGGCTCAGGGGTCCCACTGTTCAGTTGCATCCCATAGATCCCATCACAGACTTTCAACAACCACAGCGGGTGCTCACTGAGACAGAGAAAGAGATGTCAAAATAGTGATCTCCAGTGCCAGCAGACATCAAACTATCAGAAATTCTGTGAACAGAGAAGACCCTGCTAGTGGAAAATGCCTTTGAAAAAGGCCCTTCTGTCCCCAGCTGTGGTCGTACAGTGCTCAGTGCTCTGCGTTGTGACCTCAAGAGTCATGGATGCAAGTTGAGTTACGATGACCTTTTCCTTGTCTCCACATTTCTTAGGTGCCTCTTCCAACACTTGTCAGAAAAAATGACCGTTTTCTTTTGGAAGCATTTGCACTGCAAGGCAGAGGCAGTCTTCTCTGCTTCTTCAAAAGATTGACCAAAAAGTGGGAGGAGTGGACAGATTTGGCAACGCACCACTGGGTGCTGCATCTCTAACCTCTACTTTACCTGGCAAGTGCCTCTGGGACTTTTCTCCCAGCTGCTCCATTTTTCATCAGTGACAATCAAAAGGAAGATGACATGACATCTGTGTGTGGACATTCCCAGCGAATCACAAGGACGTGTGGTGCAGGCTTTTGTGTTGCAGCAATTGCAGTCAAAGCAACCACCATGCCAATGCCAGTCACAGCAGCCTTTTCATCAACTCCAGGCTTGTGATTTGATTCTTCCCAATGTTTCTCTCCAAAGAAGCCTTTTCCTTAGCAAGCAATGACTTGGATACCAAGGGAGGTCTCTTCTGTTTCCTAGAAAGACACAGGAAAATGTGAGCAGAGGAGACAAAACCTGTAGAACAAGGTACTACTGGGAGTTGAACCCCGGATCTTCTGTTTACTAGACAGGTGCGTTAGCCACCCAAACCATGGTGTCTGCTTTGAGAAAATACTTGCAACTGTTCCCCTTGATGATCCAGGACAACACCTGCAAATTCCAAACTACAGACATTCCCCATTTCCCTCAAGACTTGCACGGAAGAACTGGCAGGCCAAGCCAGGATCTTCTGGTTACTAGGAAGACACTTCAGCCGGCTCTTCCCAAAGATCACTATCTAAAGACCTTTAAACAGCCTCTGTAGATGTTCACTGACAAAGAGATGCCAAAATAGAGTTCTCCACTGCCTGCAGCCATCACACTACCAGGAGTTCTGCACACAGAGAGGCCCCTGCTGGTGGAAAAGGCTTTGGTAGAGACTCTTCTGACACCAGCCTGTGCTCATATACTGTTTAGCACTTTGTGTTGTGACTTCAGCATCCACAGATGCCAGTTGAGTTGCGGGACATTTTTCCTGTCTCCACATTTGTCTAGTGGCTCCTTTCAACACTTGCCACCAAAAAGACTTGTTTCTTTTGCAAGCAATGTGCAGGTAGGCAAAGGCAGTCTTCTCCATTTCCTCAGAAGATCACCAAGCTGTGGGGAGAGAAGACACATTCAGCCAAGCTGGATGCTGAATCTCCTCTTTGTTCAGCAGGTGTCTGTGAAGGACATAAATCTCCACCATGTAGAGGGCAAGAATAGGAGTTTATTACACACAGAAGTGGCAGAGTGTCACCTTGCTTATTAGGCTCAGAGACACTGTTAATTGATTACAATAGAATATATAGATTTTCCATGGGTGGGGGAAAGAGACGGGGTAGGGAGTTCCAAACTCTGGGATAGGTTTTGCAGCAAGACATGATAAGCACATTAGCCAAAGGTTAACAGGTTACATAATGTCTCCACCCATGGTCTCAAGTTAGCAAGTTAACATTTCATGAATACTTTGATAAAATGTTATTAGTATAAAATATCTATGCTGAATTCTGATTTGAGGTCCATAGGAAAGGAGCAACTCCTTTGATTGTCCTCCAGGTACATTCCTAGGGTTTAAAGCAAAGAAACAGTGAAAGTATATGGCAATAAAGATTGTTTTCTGTGTGTCTTAAGGCAAGGCATTAGTCCCTGGGAAGGGAGGTGGAAGGATGCCATATCTTATATTGACATCTGCCAACTTTTCATAAACTCAAGGTTGGATCTCTGGGAAGAACGTCTCCCTACAGAAGAGACTTACACAATAGGAACAGGGATTCTTTGTTCAATCTGCAACTCTGAATAAGATACAATTCTTTAGTTCTTAGCTCCAACACCTGGCAACTTGCTGACCAAGCCTATCTTAGCAAGCAAAGCTTTCTGTTTACCCAGCTTTCTTTTAGCTGGTCACTATTTGCTAGGCTTCTAGTCCCTTGATTATTCTCTGGACTTTGGACCTGGAAAAGAGCTGGCACAATCCATAGACCAGGTTGTTATATAATATGCACCTGAATTTTAACCCTTCACATACAGTAATGGCAAAGTTCTTGGTTCAGGCTTGTAGCAGTGATGGAATAAACTGCAGGTTCAAATCAAGTCTCTGGAGTCCATCCACAGCTGGGATGGGTCATTCAGTCCCTTGTACAGAGCTTCAGTTTGTAGCAAAGTCCCTTCAGAGGTATGAAGCAGGACTGAAGACAAGATGGAGACGAGGCATCAGCCTTTTACAGTCTCTTGCCATGTGGTCTTTGTTTTCTTTGTCCCAAGGACACTCTATCCAGCACGTGGCATAGAAAAACCTTTGAGTTTTGTCCATAGGCAGGTCCCTGCATACCTTGCTGAGCCACAAGGCATATCTACCTTCTCTCAATGGGTTGATTGTAGAGCTGATGGTCCTTAATGGGCCATGAAGCAGGCTAGGCAGAACTGACACCAACTTGTCTGGCTGGGGTGTTCCTCGGAAGCATAGCACAAGTTTGAATACAGACAGCATAGAGCCAATATTCATAAAGTCAACTACAAAAATGATACACATCTAGAGATAGCATCATTATAATCAGCCAATCAGAACCTCTCCATAGACCCCTTTCACAACAACCTTTCTATCATATTGGCTGCAAATACAGAACAGTGGTCACAATGGTGATCTATAAAGTTACAGATTATGTCAATAACATCACAGGAGCTGACACGGCATCAGCGAGACTGATATTGGAATACTGTCTCCAGTTTTGGTGTCCTCATTTGAAAAAGATACTGTGAAATTGGAGCTGGGGCAGCAAAAAGCCACCAAAATGTTCTGAGGGCTGAAGAAAAATGCCTTCTAGTGAGCTATTGAAAGAGCTCCATCTGTTTAGCTTATCAAAAGAAGATTGAAAGGTGACTTCACTGAAGTGTTGAAGTGCCTTAATGGAGAGAAAAGATTGGGTATTAAAGGGCTCTTGAATGGAGCAGAGAAAGACATAACAAGACCCAATGATAGGAAGGTGAAAAGAGACAAATTCATATTACAACTAAGCCCCAAATAGTCAACAGCGAGGATGATTCACCACAGGAACAAGCTACCAAGGAAAGTGGTGGAATCTCCATCCCCTGAAGTCATTCAATGAAAACTAGATGCCTTTCCCCCAGAAGTAGCTATAGTGTCATGCAGGAGGCCTGTGATATGCAGGGGGTCACATTAGATGCTGTAATGGTCTCTTCTGGCCAGAAAGTAGACTAATTTTACAGATACTAGTTTTCGGAAAAACTGAGTGTAGCATTGGGAGCAGCATCTGAAGTTTTACTGTCTAGCCAGCTTACTGCCTAGAACGAACGCTCCTTGAGTGGGGTGACCACAGGGAGTAGCTCAAACCTCCAAAGGACCTGGCCAGGGAAATTGATGCTAGCCTTGGTACATGGACGCACACCGCCGAATTAATGTGCTTAGTATGGGCCTATGTCCTCGACTTTATACAATTTCCAGAGCGTTGCACTGTGGGTAACTGTCCCATAGTTCCCGCAGTCTCCCCTGCCCATTGGAATTCTGGGTTGAGATCTCAATGCCTGATGGGGCAAAAATAGTGTCATGAGTGAGTCTGGGTAAATGTCATCACTCAATCCTCCCTCCATGAAAACAACAGCAGACAATCATTTTGCGCCCTTTTCCCTGGATTGCCCGGGCAGACGCCATAGCACAGCAACCATGGAGCCCGTTCAGCCTTTTTTCACTGTCACCGTATGTCTTCTTTATAGTGCTGACAGACGTGGTACTGCAGTGCTACACAGCAGCATCCCCTTGCTTTTTGCAAGTTAGCAAAGATGGTTACCAGCCCTACTGTACCGTCTGCTGCTTTGCAAGTTGACAATGACAGTTACCAGTTATACTGCACCATCTGCTGCTGTCATGGGTGCTCCTGGCTGGCCTCGATGGGGTCGGCCACGGGCTTATGGACAAAAATAGGAATGACTCCCCAGGTCATTCTCTTCTTTAAGTTTTGTCTAATGGAGAGTCAGTTCTGCCTAGATTATCAGGCAAGCCTACTAAAGATCCAGAGGGGCAAACGGGCGCTCCGGGTCAGAGCCCTAGAGATCCCGCAGAAATGATGCGCTGCATGCCATTCTAGTGGGTTCCCCTGCAACAACCCTACCCATTGCTTCCCTCCTCCCCTACCCCTCCTGGGCTACCATGGCAGTTATCCTCCCATTTGTGTGATGAAGTAATAAAGAATGCAGGAATTTGAAACAACACTGACTTTATTGCTTCTGCAAGCAGGGATCAAAGGGGGGAGGGGAGCGCAGCCTCCAGCTGCTATGAATGAACCTGGGAGTCATTCCCATCTTTGTCCAGGCACCCCCGGCCGACCTCACCGAGGCCAGTCAGGAGCACTCACGGGACGACGATGATGGATACCTGTCCTACTGTACCGTCTGCCGTCCGCAAGGGAAGGGAAGGGGATGCTGCTGTGTAGTGCTCCAGCACCACATCTGCCAGCAGCATCCAGTAGACATACAGTGACACTGAAAAAAGGTGAGAGAGGATTTTTTTCCCTTTGCTTTCATGGGGGCAGGAGGCGGGGGAACGACATGTACTCTGAACAACCCGCGACAATGTTTTTGACCCTTCAGGCTTTGGGAACTCAGCCAAGAATTCAAATGGTTTTTGGAGAGTGCGGGAACTGTGGGATAGCTACAATCCTCAGTCGCCCCTCCCTCCATGAGCGTCCCCATTTCATTCTTTGACTTTCTGGTACGCTTGTCTCAGTTCCTTAAGTTTCAGCACTGCGTTGAGTCCCTATTGTGGCCTCTGTCCATCATAGCCTTGGAGATTTTTTCAAATGTTTTGGTATTTCGTCTTTTGGAACGGGGTTCTGATAAAACAGATTCATCTCCCCATATAGAGATCAGCTTCAGTATCTCCAGAACAGTCCATGCTGGAGCTCTTTTTTGATTCTGGGACTGCATAGTCACCTGTGCTGATCAGCGCTTCACGCTGGGCAAACAGGAAATGAAATTCAAAAGTTCACGGGGCTTTTCTTGTCTACCTGGCCAGTGCATCCGAGTTCAGATTGCTGTCCAGAGCAGTCACAATGGTGCACTGTGGGATAGCGCCCAGAGACCAATAGCGTCAAATTGCAGCCACACTAACCCTAATCTGACATGGCAATACTGATTTCAGCACTACTCGTCATCAAGGAGGAGTACAGATACCGGTATTAAGAGCCCTTTATATCAATATTAAGGGCTTCTTTGTGTGGACGGATGCAGGGTTAATGTGACATAAACTCGTAGTGTTGACCAGACCAGAGAGAGCAGCAGGTTTCCCCTTTTGTTTCCTGCTTTCGTTTCCTTGACTAGTTTCTCCTCTGCACCAACTTGCTGTATTTGTTTGTGAGTCTGACTAGCTCAGTTGGTAAAGTATCAGACTTTTAATCTGAGGGTTCAAGTCCCTGGTCAGGTAATAAACTACTCATTATATCTTAAAAATCTGTCTTTCTGGAGTCTTCTTTGATGTTTTTTCTCTTCAGGATTTTGCCTTTTCTAAGAAGGGCCTTTGTGTGTGGGGGATTGAAGGGGCAACTTCCTGACAGCCCCTCTGTCCTTGCAGGCTGGAGGAATAAAGGCCTCTGGGCATATAGCATGTTCCTCCCCTGCACGCACACACACAAAATATCCCTATGGAATTAGAATCACCTGCTGCCTTCCCCTGTTCTGCTGGATCCCCAAATGAGGATACTCTTCAGCCTAAACCCATGTCCCCTCTTTGCCCAGTGCCCCTCAGTCCCAACCCTCAGTCCCTCCTATGCTCACTGCTCCTCACTCCCAACCAGAGCCTGCTCCTCTTCACCCTTCTCCTCTGTCCCAACCCACAACCCCCTCCTATTCCCAGTGCCCCTCAATCTCAACCCACAGCTCCTTCCTTCCCCCCAGCAGCAGGTGCTTCAGACCCCCTCAGGAAGATTTTCTTGCAAGGTTTCGTGTATGAGTCTTCATGTGGATTTTACAGTATGTTGGCAATATGTTGGGTTGCTTGCCAAAATGATCACTTTTGGCTGGTGTTGGATTCCCAGTCTCCTTGTTATTGGGACAGGAGAAATAAAGGGTTGTTGTCCTTCTTGTGTGAATCGAGGGCAGCAGAACTGTGCTTGGCAGACCCAGATGGAGGGACTCACCCTCAATTCAATAGCACTTGCTAGGCAGGGGACATTGGTTCCAAAGCCAAGTGGGCTGGGGCCTGAGTCCTCATGCTAAAATTTATGTGTTAGACCAACTTTAGGACAGGGTGGCTGTGGAGGGGTGAGTGAGTCCGTAGACAACATAGTGAGTACGGTGCTTTCTTATTTTCCCCCTTTTCCACACAGGATGGCAGATGAACTCTACAGAGGCACCTCTAGGCTTGCACTGACTAAGGACAACAGCTGTGAGTGGGGTGCAGAGAGGAGATGGCTCACGTTAAATGACTTTTGGTTGCTGGACTTACGAACCTTAGGGAGAAGGACACTGCCCAGCTTATTTGTGGGTGGATCTTTTCCTCATAGTTTAGGTTTATGTGTTGGGGCTGCTGACATGACTTCTGCTAACCCTGGGCTTGCATTGCAATGTAGACGTACCGTGAGAGTGCAGCTATACTGAGATAAAATCCCTGTGGCCTGGCTGGCCTGGATGATCTGATTTGGGCTCCTGGGGCTCAGGTTGTGAGGCTAAAAACGGCAGTGTAGACATTTGGGCTCAGACTGGAGCCCAGGCTCGGAGACCCTCACCCCTTGTGGAGTCTCAGAGGCTGGGCTTAAGCCCAAGTGTCTACACTGTAATTTTATTACCCTGTCGCACAAGCCCCACAAGCCTGAATCAGCTGACCCAGGGTTTGAGAATAGTGACTTGGATGTGCTAATGGCAGTGTAGACATAATGCTAGGCTATGTTCACACTGCAATGAAACATCCAGGGCTGCCCCATGCCAGCTCCGGCTCCTGGGCCTTGGGCCGTGGAGTGGTAAATTTGCAGTGTAGACATCTCAGCTCAGGCTCAATACCGGGGTCTGGGACCCCACAAGGTTGGGAGGGAGTTTAGCAAGCAAAAAAGGTAAAATGGCAGTGGAGTATTACCGTGGACTCAGTGGCATTTCTCCATTGGTCTGTCTGCTTTGGGGCAGGGACAATAACATGTCCTGCTGCTTTTGTTGTTTCAAAGGGCGGTTTAGGATTTTCATTCTCAGACACTGGGCACAAAGCAGGACTCAACCCTCAATGCAAATTAAATGAGCTGCCCACAGATTCTGGCAGCCACAATGAGCATTTGGTGCGAGAGCTCAGACCTGCCCCTGTCTCAGAGGGAGGGGGTCAGCAGCGAGGGGACTGGACCACTGTCCTATCAGCTCTTATCTCCCAAACTTTCAATAACTCTATTATCAGTGGCTCTGAGCATAATTTAAACCATAAGAAAAACCACACTGGGCTAGGCCGAAGGCCCATCTAGCTCTGAATCTTGTCTTCTGACAGTAGCCAATACCATGTACACAAAAAGCCACTCCCCTAGGGACCTGAACCCAGCATCTCCTGCTTACAAGGCAAGTGCTTTAACCAGCTAAGCCATGGTGCTTGCATCTGGTTAAAACACAGTGTCTGACCACCTTCGGTCGGCAGCTCGTGGCTGGTGTACACACTGCAATGCCACATCTGGTGACAAAACTGCCCTGTTTTGGTGACAAAATAAAACCACTTCGATGAGAGGCCTAGAGCTTTTTGCAGCAAACTTAAAGGGACAGAGTGCCAGTGTAGATGCTACCGTTCATTTTATAACCATAACTGGCCTCCTCCAGTATCCCATAATGCCTGCCGTGAACTCGCCTGCCCTGCATTCTGCTACAGAGCCATGAGACCCTCCCCTTTCATAGCTCCAGGAAGTTCTGACAGCTAAGCCTGCTGCTCTGCTCCGGCAGCCAGGAGCAAATTTCTTCCGTGGATGCTGCTCTCTCCCGCCCTGCAAACACAGAGCAGGTGGCAGGAGCTTCCTTACAGTGGGGGCGGTGGGGCATTGGCATCTGAACTCTGACAACCCCATGATACCCCTTCCTTCGAGGAGGCTCTTACCTTCTAAACAGGGACGGCTGTTTTCTAGTAAAATCACTACAAGGGAAGGAGAAAACTCAAAAGAGGTTCCACCTGGCGCTCACGTCCGTGAACCCAAATACTCTCTCAGTCCTCAAAGAGAAACCTGGAGAAGGAGACTTGCTGAAGCAAAGCCCCAAGGGTCTCTGAGGTTTCCCTGGCCTCTCACCCCTGTCCTGCCTGGCTGATGTCAGCATCTCTCTGTGAGGTCACCACCTCCCCACTACCTTGGACCAATAGTCTGAGGTCCTGCAAAAGGCCTTTGTGATGTCACTGTCACACCCCTCCCTTGCTGTGCCAATGTCCTGCCCCTGGCCTGGACCTTTGGAGGTTTGAGTTACTCCCTGTGGATCACCCCACTCAAGGAGTGTTCGTTCTAGGCAGCAAGCCAGCTAGACAGGAAAACATCAGACGCTGCTCCCAATGCTACACTCTGTTTTTCAGAAATTAGTCATCTTTATGGCCGGAAGAGACCATTAGAGCATCTAATCTGACCCCCTGCATATCACAGGCCTCCTGTATGACACAAGAGCTGCTTTGGGGGCAAAAACATTCCAGAAAGGCATCTAGTCTTCATTAAATGACATCAGGAGATGGCGAATCCACCACCTTCCTTGGTAGCTTGTTCCTGTGGTGAATCATCCTCACTGCTGAATTTTTGCGCCCTATTTGTAATATGAATTTCTCTTTTCACTTTTCGTCCATTGGGTCTTGTTATGCCTTTCTCTGCTCGATTAAAGAGCCCTTTAATACCCAGTCTTTTCTCTCCCTGAAGGCACTTCAACACTTCAGTGAAGTCATCTTTCAATCTTCTTTTGATAAGCTAAACAGGTTGAGCTCTTTCACTACTCACTAAAAGGCATTTTTCTCCAGCCCTCAGAACATTTGGTGGCTCTTTGCTGCCCCAGCAGAGCAGTTTGCAGGGACCACTGGAGTGGTTCATGGAATGGCTGGTGGAGTGGAGACTCCCTGCTTGCAAGAGGGGAAGTATTGCCTCCTAGAGGCACCCAGGGGGGTGATGTGTAATTGTCCCAGGTCACTGGGTGGGGGCTCGAGCCAGTTTTGTATTGTTTTATTGAAGCAGAACCCCTAGATACTGAACCCAGCCCTTGTTTCTGCCAACTCACAGGGGCAGAAGAGTTACAGGAATTTATCACACAACCCTCCCTGTTCCCATGGGGAGAATCTAGGGAAGGGGGAGTCATTCCTCACCTGTGCTCCCAGAAGAACTGCTAGGACTCCTTTCTGCCAGCTACTCACTCCTGGATTCACCCTCAGCTCCTGGGATCTTTCTGCTCCAAAGGCTCCAGAGGCCTGGGGTTGGGAGGGCGTCACTGCACAGTCTGAAACACAAGGGAGGATTCTGGAATTGAAGGAAGGAGCAAAATATGGAGAGGAAAGAAACAGAGAGAAAACGCCTCATCTCTCTCCCCTCCCCGTCCCAGCAAGAAATGTTACCAAGAATCAGCGTTAGGGGAAATGGTGCCCTGGGTAAAACTTAGACTTTGGCACTTCCCCATCGCCCCAAGACGATCCCCTTCTCCCTTTAACCCCTAGCTCCGGCACTCCCAACCCTTGTGCCTCCTTCACCCCAACTCCTGCCCCCTCCTGTGCCCTAACCCCTACACTGTGTCCCCTTTGCCCTTAACTCCCATACTCCCCTCTTGTGCCACCAACCACTGCCCCCTCCTGAACCCCCTTGACCCCTAACCCCTGCACCCCCTCCTGTGCCACCAGCCACTGCCCGTCTCCTGCACCCCCTTCACCCTAATCCTACACCCCCTCCTGTGCCACCAGCCACTGCCCCTCTCCTGCACCTCCTTCACCCCTAACCCCTGCACCCCTTCCTGTGCCACCAGCCACTGCCCCCTCCTGAACTCTCTTCACCCCTAACCCCTGCGCCCCCTCCTGTGCCACCAGCCACTGACCCTCTCCTGCACCCCCTTCACCCCTAACCCCTGCACCCCCTCCTGTGCCACCAGCCACTGCCATCTCCTGCACCCCCTTCACCCCTAATCCCTCCAACCCCTCCTGTGCCAACAACCACTGCACCTCTCCTGAACCCCCTTCACCCCTAACCCCTGCACCCCCTCCTGTGCCACCAGCCACTGCCATCTCCTGAACCCCCTTCACCCCTAAACTCTGCACCCCCTCCTGTGCCACCAGCCACTGACCCTCTCCTGCACCCCCTTCACCCCTAACTCCTGCGCCCCAACCCCTGCCCCTCTTCTGCACCCCCTTCACCCTAATCCCTCCACCCCCTCCTGTGCCACCAGCCATTGACCCTCTCCTGCACCCCCTTCACCCCTAACCCCTACGCCTCAACCCCTGCCCCTCTCCTGCACCCCCTTCACCCCTAACACCTGCATCTCCTCCTGTGCCACCAGCCACTTCCATCTCCTGCACCCCCTTCACCCCAAACCCCTGCACCCCTTCCTGTGCCACCAGCCACTGCCCCCTCCTGAATTCCCTTCACCTCTAACCCCTGCACCCCTTCTGTGCCACCAGCCACTGCCCCTCTCCTGCACCCCCTTCACCCCAACCCCTTCACCCGCTCTTTTGTCCCCAAACCCTGCGCCCCCTCCTGCACCCACGTGCGGACAGTGATCTGTGTGCATGGAGCAGCTAGCATTGCTCCTCCCTGGGATGCTGCTCCTCCGGGTATCCCTAGGGGCTGTGGGGGTGTGGAGATGAGAAGTGACGTCATCCGAGCTCCCTGCATCCAGGTCACTTTCCTCAGCTGGGCTGCATAAGGGGAGGGCAGAGAGCAGCAGCTTCTGATGCTCCCCTCACAGCACAGCCCAGGTGGGGAAAGTGACCAGGACGCATGGAGCACATAGTGTTGCTCCTAATTCCCCCCAACCCTCTATGGGCCCATGGAGGAGCATTGGGGCAGGGGAGAGCAGTGAGCACCTTTGCACTGCCACACGGTGCCCTTTGACCCCCTGGAGCCTTGGGTGGCTGCTGGGGGCCCAACCCCTACTGCCGGCCAGGCTCCCCAGCACAAGCAGCAGAAAACACAGGGAGACTGGCCCCACACTGAGCAGCGGTAGCTTGGGCGGCACGTAATGGAGGTCGGGGGGGCTCAGTCTCCCCAAACCTTGCATCACCAAGGGGACAGTGGGGCCCATGACTGGGACCCCGGCCAAATTAGTCCACCCTGCAAAAGTCTCCCCTATGTCAGCCCCAGGGCTGGAGGAACTCCCACTCCCTGCTACGGCCCAGGGGCTGCAGCAGGGGTACGGAGCTTCTCTGGTCTCAGGGCCGCAGCGGGGCAGGGGTAAAGGAGTGACAGGGTGGGGCTGGTGGGGGAAGGGGTGGAACAGAGGTGATAGTGGATGGTTCTATGGGTGGAAGGGGGCAGAGCCACAGACAGAAGGGGGTGCATGGTTCTGGTGCTGGGGCCCCCACACTTGTTCTCCCTTTCCCTGGGCTTTGGCATCACTAGCCCCTGCTTAGCGAGTAGGGTTCAGTGGTCCCCATAATGTGGGGTATGACTCCTAGGGAGACACAAAGGAACATTCATGGGGGCACCTCAGGGCCTGAGTCAGCCCCCATGGAGGGCAGGGAGGAAGCACCACTCAGCCCCACTCTGTCCCAGCTCTTCCCCAACCCCACCCTCAGTCTGGGCCTCTGGCTCCCAGCCCAGCGATGACCCCCTTGCCCCTGTCCTCATCCCTCTCCCCAGCAAGCAACAGCCCCACTCCCAGCCCTGCTTCTCGACCATGGCTTCCGAGGGGCCACAGCCATGGCTAAGAGGGCACAATGTGAAATATTTAGGGATCACAGTTTTAGCGTGATGTCCTCAATCCTTCTCTGCAGTCCAATAAAAGCTATTCCTCACCCATCTACCCCTCCATCAGGATGGACTAGGTCTATTCTGCTGCCCTTCACTCATAGAGGAAGGAGAATAACATTTTATTCCACTCAATCCTAAAGTGATTTGTAACCCAAGACCATCCCAAACTGGTTATTTTGGGGAAGCGGCCCCATCATGCTGCATAGCTAGGCAGAGTAGGTGTGTCTATGCAAACACGGTCTGTTCCTGAAGTCTTTCCCCAGCTCCTCACTAGATGTGAGGGGGGAGCTCATTCAGACCCTGCTTACGCTTAGTATTTAAAAACTCCTTAGTGTCCCTATCTCTGTCGGCCTTAGATTTCTCCTCCTGTCCCTTTTGTTACAGCTCAGATAAGGTGGCCCAGTGGTTAAAGTGAGGGACTGCTAATCCATTGTGCTCTGCATGCATGGGTTCAAATCCCGTCCTCACTGGATCCATTTAGTCTTGACTCTTCCTTTATAGACAACCATCTCCCCACTTGGTACAATAACAGACACAACAATGTTGCTTCTTGCAAACAAAAACCTTCTCAGAAACTCCAACACCCCCCCCTCCCCGGCATTAAATAAAATGTCTAAATCCCAGATTTCTAAAAAATGTCTCTAGTTCTGTATTTCGTAGTTTTTATCTTAAAAGCTAATGTTTCCTCAAGCTGAATAAGGCAACGCTTCAAAGGCAAATGTTAGAAATGGTAGGGGAGAAATAGGAAAGGAAAAAGCCCCTTTTCTCAGGAGATACAAACTCGACTCCCTCCTGTCTCTATCACCAGTGGATTTTGCCTCCCTCCTTCTGAGGTGTAAATAAAATAAAGAGGAGACAAGGTGGTTTGGCACAAACAAAGGTAAGTGTAGTCAGGGTAAAGGTACAGAAAGCTGGGGGAACAGGGGAAAATGCAAACTTAATGAATACAATGAAACAGTGACTGGGTTTGGGAGCTTAACGCTCAGGCCCATAAACCCTCCCTTGGAAACTAGAAAACACTAAACAATGCCCCAACACAGAAACCTTTCCCCACTGTTCAGGTGCAGTGGATCCCAGGTGCCGGCGCGACGCCCAGGACCTTCCACTCTCCCGCTGATTTAGAACCGTTGAGGAGGAGCACTGGGGAGTCCAGACGACGGTTGGGTTTCGTTGCTGGCACGGAGGCCCTCTGGGATGCTGGACACCAGGAATGCAGGACGGCAGGAATGGGGGTGACAGGCCTCCTGTTCCTCAGTCTCACGGTGGGACCCAGGGGGTTCTTCACTCTCCAGCTTGGGAGCACTGTGAAGACACGACCGTGGACGGGTGACTCAGAGATTCCCTCCTTCCTCATCACTGCACAACTGTTATCTTTTGTCTGAGCCAGGCAGAGTTTATCTTCATCACGTTCTATCCATCCACTTCTCAAAGTGTCATGTGATGAAGCATTCTCCGTTGTCTGTGCTTGGAGATGATGCTTTGACTTCTTTAATCCTCTATCAGAGTCGCTATGAGTGGAGATGAAAGTGTCAAAGACCTGGGAGAGGAATTCAAATGGATCCCAAACACAGTGCGATCATTGGGAGTTTAAATCCCAGGTTCCATCTATTGGCAAAGCCACTTCTAACAAGGTAGCTGTTTTGTCCCCCATTATGGCACAAGTTTGAAATATGGGCAGCATAGAGCCAATATTCATAACATCAACTACAAAAATGATACACATCTAGAGATAGCATCATTCTAATCAGCCAATCAGAACCTCTCCATAGACCCCTTACAAAACAACCTTTCTACAATATTGACTGCAAACATAGAACAGTGGTCGCAACGGTGATCTATACAGTTACAGATTATGTCAATAACGTCACAGGAGGTGACATGGCATCAGTGAGACTGATATTGGAATAGCTTTCAGTTTTGGTGTCCTCATTTGAAAAAGATGTTGTGAAATTGGAGCTAGGGCAGCAAAGAGCTACCAAATGTTCTGAGGGCTGGAGAAAAATACCTTCTAGTGAGCTATTGAAAGAGCTCAACCTGTTTAGCTTATGAAAAGAAGATTGAAAGGTGACTTCGCTGAAGTGTTGAAGTGCCTTAATGGAGAGAAAAGATTGGTTATTAAAGGGCTCTTGAATGGAGCAGAGAAAGGCATAACAAGACCCAATGATTGGAAGGTGAAAAGAGACAAATTCCTATTACAACTAAGGCACAAATAGTCAACAGCGAGGATGATTCACCACAGGAACAAGCTACCAAGGAAAGGGGTGGATTCTTCATCTCCTGATGTCATTTAATGAAGACTAGATGCTTTTCTTGAATGTGTTTGCCCCCAAAGTAGCTCTTGTGTCATACAGGAGGCCTGTGACATGCAGGGGGTCAGATTAGATGATCTAATGGTCTCTTCTGGCCAGAAAGTCGACTAATTTCTGAAAAACTGAGTGTAGCATTGGGAGCAGCGTCTGATGTTTTCCTGTCTAGCCGGCTTGCTGACTAGAATGAACGCTCCTTGAGTGGGGTGATCCACAGGGAGTAGCTCAAACCTCCAAAGGTCCAGGCCAGGGGCAGGACATTGGCACAGCAAAGGAGGGATGTGGCAGTGACATCACAAAGGCCTTTTGCAGGACCTAAGACTTATTGGTCCAAGGTGGTGGGGAGGTGGTGACCTCACAGAGAGATGCTGACATCAGCAAGGCAGGACAGGGGTGAGGGGCCAGGGAAACCTCAGAGACCCCTGTGGCTTTGCTTCAGCAAGTCTCCTTCTCCAGGTCTCTCTTTGAGGACTGAGAGAGTATTCGGGTTCACGGACGTGAGCACCAGGAGGAACCTCTTTCCAGGTTTCTCCTTCCCTTGTAGTGATTTTACTAGAAAACAGCCGTCCCTGTTTAGAAGGTAAGAGCCTCCTGGAGGTTTGAAAGCTGTTCAGTCTGATCCATCTGGTGACAGGTGAATTCGAGGCATGGAAAACACGAGCTTAAGGAGGCAGAATTTTATTCTGCACCTGGGATTTTGTCCCTTAGAATCACTGGGGACATTAGGGTTTGTCCTTTTTGTTTCACCTCTTCCTCCATCGCTCCCTCCCTCCTTTCTCTTCTCTTGCTTCCTTTGTCCTTTTACCTGTTCCCCTCCCAACACCAGGAGGGAGGGGGAGAGAGAGAGTGTGTGTGTGGTTTTTTTAGTTTTTTGCAGGGCAGTGCTCTGCAGTTCTCACTGTGGGAGGTCTACCCAATAATGTGAGGCTGAACTATTGCTCGGGAAGTGATCCCCAATGGTGACCTGGGCCATCCTTTGGGCTCTCTGGTGAGATCCCTCAGCCTCCCATCCTCAGTCTCTACCCTGATTGGCTGAGCCGGGGGTTATTGACAGGGAGGAGACTCAGTTCCTTGTTTTTCTCTTTATAAGTCAAAACCAGTTCTATGTTTGATGAATTTTGCCGCTTCTCTGCATTAGTTGTCTCTGAGCAGTTCATGATTCTCTCTAACACTGCAGTTCTCCTCAAATACTTGCTGAATAGTTACTGTCACTGTTGTTGGTCTGGAGCTCATCTGAGAGCACTTTATTCAGGTCATTCAGTGTCTGAAATTCAAGATCCAATGTGTAGTTTGAAAATCAGGGCTCTTGGGTCCTATTCCCAACTCTGCCTCTGACTGGCTGTGTGACATAAAACAAGTCAATTCTCCTTTCTCAGCCTTAGCTTCTCCCTCTTTCAAGCAGAAATAATAATGATCCGCTCTTACCTGCCTGACGGTGGGTGGAGGATGGGGATCCATTGGAGAGTGTCACTAGGAGTAGGGCATAATATGAGGTGTCCTATCACGTTTACTCAGAGCAGATTAACACGTAATAGAATAGCTGAAATAGTCTATTTTATTTGCATTTTTTTATTTTGAAATTGTTAAGAGCAGCAATGACTTAGCTCAGACTGAAGCATCTTATCTAATGTTTGAGATCTAAGTGTCTCCTCTTTGTGTGCAAGGAGACAATTTAACACACTCTGACAAAGAGGAGATGCTTTTGTTTTGCAATACAATATTTTTGCAAAGAACTTTCATCCCACTTGTTATGATTTTGAGAAACAAACCGGATTAGCCTGAATGGGATTTTCCCACAGAAATGGATTCAATGAAATTTCCCCACCATCTCGATTCCTGAGCTCTATCCCTGCCTCTGGGGGGGTTATTGTCTGTTAGAACAGGAGTCAGGACTGGTGGCTTCTCTTTCTGGCTCTGCCACCACCTTACTGTGTAGGCGCTTGGGTAGGTCACTTCCCTTCTCTGCACCTCAGGTTCCTCCCATCAGTCCAATGGGAACAGGGACAGTTCTCAAACTATGGGCAGTTGTGAGCCTGAGTGAGATAAGGGGCGTTAAAGCCCTCTGTGAAGGAGAAAGGGGAGTTTCACAGTGTTTAGCACCAAGGAATTCTAAAGTTTGCTAAAATGCCTAGTCTATGGAAACAAGAAATGGTCGGGGCCAATCTTTAACCAGTGCCTTTTTAAAAGCCCATTCAGGGATGTGAGTCCCTGTCTTTCAGGTACCTGGGGTTCTTTGCCAGCATGAGAGAAGAGGTTCCTGCCTCCTTTTCTGTGGCCTTGACAAACCAGGTGCTGTGCCCCAGTTCTCGTCTGAGATCCCTGAAAAAGAACATCTTCCCATCCATGAACAAGACAGGACCTTTCTCTAAAAGGGGAACAAAGAGACCCCTGAGACTTACAGACTAGCTAGCCTCACTGCCATTGCTGGAGAGATACTGCAATACATTCTTAAGCACTCAGTTTGTCAGCAGCACCTACAGAATAGTTTGGTTCTTAGGACTAGTGAGCATGGATTTGTCAAGAACAAATCATTCCAAACCAATCCTCTTTCCTTCTTTGGCAGGGTTTTGGGCCTGGTGGAGGTGGGTAAACAGTAGATGGGATCTAGCTTGGGGTTGCTAAGGCCTTTCACACAGTCCCGTAGCACATTCTCACAAGCAAACGAGGGAAATGCAGTCCAGCTGTAATCAGTGTAATGTTGGTGCAGAGCTGGTTGAAAGCCCAGACTCCAGGAGCCCTTCTCCATGTTTGGCTGTCCAACGGAGAGGGTGTACCTAGTGGGTCCGGCAGGGATCAGTCCGCGGTCCGATACTATTCAATATTTTCATGAATGATTTGGAAAATGCAGTGGAGAGCATGCTTCTAAAATTTGCAACTGACACCAAGCACTTAGGAGCACAGGGTTGGAATTCAAAACGCCCTTAACAAATTGGACACTTGGTCTTCTTGAGCCAAACTCCATGGTTGGGCCCCTCTCTCTAGACTGGGCTGAAGTGAAACCCCAGAGCCAAACACTCCTCCCAGGTACTGAGCTCTGACCTTGAATGGTCAGATGCTGCTTAGCACTGTCAGAGCAGCTTTTGCTGGGGGATTCTCCCAGCACTTTCCAATAGCGGGAAAGTATGAAATCCCCATTTGACTGCTGGGGACAGAGCCCTAGAGTGTGGAGCAACTTGCCGAACGTCCCCCCAGGAAAAGGAAAACAACCAGCAGTGGAACCAATAGGAAACCCAGCAATGGAACTCAGGAGTCCTGGGGGTGTGCTAAGGTGTCCTGATGTCCCGATTTTATAGGGACAGTCCAAATTTTGGGGTCTTTTTCTTATCTAGGATTCTATTACCCCCACCCCAGTCCCGATTTTTCACATTTCCTGTCTGGTCACTCAAGAGTGTGCACATGTGTGGGTCCCAGCTGCCTGCCCCCTTCATTAAAGCAGATGTGCATGGTTACTGCCCTGGGAACTGCAGGGCACCAGTGGACATGGAGTTGGCTGGAGGTAGGGTCTGGCTGCAGGCAGGGCAAGGGATGCGGGGCTGGCTGGCTTCAGGCTGGGGGGTGCATCAGGGGTTGGCTGGAGAAAGGGTAGGGGGTGCGGGGCTGACTGCAGACAGGGGGTGCAGGGCTGGTGCAGGCTGGGGGTGTGTGGGGGCTAGCTGGCTTTGGGCAGGGCCACAAGGGGGAGCGGCAGGAGTTGGCTGGAGACAGGGCAGGGGGTGTGTCAGGGGCTGGCTGTGGGGCTGGCTGCAGGCAGGGCAGGGAGGATGCGGCTGGTGCGGGCAGGGCAGAAGGTGCAGGGCTGGATGGCTGCGGGCAGGGCAGGGCAGGGGGTGCAGGGCTGGCTGCAGGCAGGGCATGGGGCAGGGCCCGTGTAAGGATGTTTCATGCCGTAGGCGAAACTTCCACCTTGCGCCCTCCTCCCCCGCGCCCCCGCCCTAAGGCGCCCCACCCGTGGCAGCTCCCACCTCCACCCTGAGGCGCCCCTCTTGTGGCAACTCCCCCGCTCTGCCCTGCAGCACCCCCCCTCGCCCCAGCTCACCCCTGCTCCGAGCACGAGCACCCCAAGCGCACCGTGACCGCTTCACTTCTCCTGCCTCCCAGGTTTGCGGCACCTAAGCCTGCCAGGTAGTCAAGCACCCTCCTGTGAGCCACAGCAGCCCTGACACTTGACAATAGAGGCACCTTAACCCCTGAGTTCCTTCAATGTGTCCCCCTCCGGGGTCCAGCTCTGATCACCAGATACTCGGGGCATGTCTATACCACCTGCCGAATCGGTGGGCAGCGATCGATCCAGCGGGGTCGATATATTGCGTCTAGTGTATATGCAACACATCGAGTGCTCTCCCCTTGACTGCTGTACTCCAGCTTGGTGAGAGATGCAGGCAGAGTCTACGGGGAGCTGCAGCAGTCGACTCACCACCACTGTGACATTATAAGTATAATCTAATATCTCATTGAAAGGTGACAGGGCCAGAAAGAGTTAATTAACTCACCTCACCGACTGAGCTGACCCATGGGTGAACCTTAAGAACTGCTTAGCAAGATATGTAAATGAACAGAGCTTTGAAATGCAAGTCTGCATTGTTAGAAGTAGAAGGGGAGATTTTTGTTCAGGTCTTGTGATGTAAGCAAACAAGTCTTGTCTGTTGCTATAATTTTAATTCAAAGAGCAAAAAAGGAATATTAACATTTATGATGGTACTTGAGTGAAATAGTATTATTGTCTATGTGTCTCTTTGAAGGTTGTGGTAACCTCTATTTGAACTGTTTAATGAATAAATTACCCTGTACTAATTGCCAGGATGTTTGGAAGGAGAGCTAAGCCTATTGTTTTCTCAGGCCGAAAGGCTGCTGGAAATGTATAAGAAGCCTGGGACACGATCCTTCTTCATCTCATATCTGCTTTGGCTTTCAAGACGGGGAAACCTTAAGCCACAAGGATTGTGATCCCCAGTCACTGACTGGAGCCACCCTGAATATGGAAATTGGACTATAACCTATGGACTATTTCAAAAAGGACTTTTGGCTACTACAAGCTCACCTCTACTATGTATCTGAACCTCAAGAATTGAATTCAAGTCTATATGTCTATTAATCTTTTAACCAACATTCTCTCTCTTTTCTTTTCTAATACATTTTAGCTTACTTAATAAGAATTGGCTATAGCATGTATTTTAGGTAAGATCTAAGTTGTAATAGATCCTGAGTATGTGGCTGATCCGTTGGGATTGGAAGAATCTTTTCTTTTATATGATGAAGTAAGATTTTCAGGAATCATCATCATATCTGACAGGTGTGTCTGGACGGAGGCCTGAGGCTGGGTACTTTAAGGGAACTGCGTGGCTTAAACTTCAAAGTAACCAGTGAGGTACTACAGAAGCTGCTTTGTGCTGGCTTGGTAAATCTAAGTATTGAAATCACCACCAGCATTTGGGATTTGTCTGCCCTGTTTTGTTTGCAGTTTACCTTGATTAAGTGACCTCAGCTGGTTCCCACAGGGAGCACCGTCACACCTACATCCAGGCTGTAGGGGTCCGAGGGATCTTAGGGGCCTTGAGGTGCACAGATAACTACGTTCAGGCCATAGGGGTCCCTGGGGGGCTTAGAGAGTTTTTGGGGGGACACAGATACCAATCTCCAGGATCTAGGGGTCCCAGTGGGGTTTAAGGGGTTCATGGGGGGCATAGATACCTACGTCCAGGTTGGAGGCATCCTGGGAGTCTTAGGGGATTTTTGGGGGCCCAGGATACCTGTGTCCCGGCTGTAGGGGTACCAGGGGGTCTTAGGGGTTCGATTGGGCACAGATACGTATGTCCAGGCTGTATCGGTCCCAGAGGCAATTAGAGGTTTTGTGAGGGGCACAGATATCTACATCCAGATTGTAGATGTCCCGGCGGGGGGATAGGGGGGTTGTGGGGGTAGAAATACCTACATCCAGGCTGTAGGGTTTCCTGGGCGGTTAGGGGGTTTCTGAGGGGCACATATACCTACGTGCACATTGGAGTGTCCTGGGGGGCTTATGGAGTCTATATGGGGCACAGATAACAATGTTCTGGCTGTATAGGTCCCTGGGGGGCTTAGGGGGCTTGTGAGGGGGCACAGATACCTAAGCTCAGGATGGAGGGGTCTACAGGGGTCTTAGGTGTTTGGTGGGGGGGCACAGATACCTACGCCAGGCTACGGGTGTCCCGGATGGGCTGAGGGTCTGTCATGGAGTGTGGGGGAGTCCGGTCCTGCACCTCTCTTCCTGGGACACAAGGTGACTCTCAGCCAGCCAGTAAAACAGAAGGTTTATTGGACAGCAGGAGTGAAGGATACAGCAGAGTTTGGAGGCACAAGCAGGACCCCTCAATCGAGTCCTTCTGGAGGTTCAGGAAACTTAACTCCCAGTTTCGGATTCCCTGAATTCCAACCACCTAGACCAAAACCGAAACTGAACTAACTCCCTCCAGCCGGCCCCTTCCTGTGTCCAGCTTCCCTGGCAAAGGTGCTGACCCCCTCCCCCCTGCCTAGCTCAAGTTACAGGCTGAGCACGTGTCCGTTCCTAAAGTCACCCCTTGCTCTCCCATCCCCCACACAGACAGTCCCTACTCCATCACAGTAATGCCCAGAGCATTTCCCTCATGGAGCAACAGTGTCACCGTGTGGCCATGCAGGTTAATGCCCAGAACATTTCCCACATGGAGCAACAGTGACATTGTGTGGCCACGCAGGGCAATGCACAGAGCATTTCCTGCATGGAGCAGCAGTGACACCCTGTGGCCACGCAGGGGAATGCACAGAGCATCACACCTACGTAGAGGCTGTAGAGATCCCTGCTGGGGCTTATGGGTAGTGAGGGGCACAGATAGCTACGTCTAGGCTGGAGGGATTCCGGTGGGGATTAGGGATTTCATAGGGGACACAAATATCTACATCTGGGCTGGAGAGGTCCCTGGATGGCTTAGGGGGCTGTGGTGAGCACAGACACATACGTCCAAGCTGTAGTGGTCCCTGGGGGTTTAGGGAGTTGGTGAGGGGCACAGAAACCTATGCATGGTCTGGAGGGATCCCTGGAGGAATTAAAGAGTTGTGGTTGTGCAGATACCTATGTCCTGGTTAGAGGGGGCCCTGGGGAGCTTAGGGGTTTGTGTGGCATACACATAGCTACAACCAGGCTGGTGGGGGACCTATGGGTCTTAGGGGGCTTGTGGGAGGCAGAGATACCTATGTCCAGGCAGGAGAAGCCCTGGTGAGGGCTTAGGGGGTTCCTGGAGGTCACAAATATCTACTTCCAGGCTGGAGGGGTTGTGGGGGTATTTGAGAGTTGTGGGGGGGCACAGATACCTATTTCGAGGCTGTAGGGGTTCCAGGGTTGCTTTGGGGCATTTTGGGGTACAGATACCTATGTCCATGCTTTAGGGTCGCTGGGAGGATCAGTGGGTTTGTGAGGGTGCACAGATACCTACTTCCAGGCTATAGGGATGTTGGTGGGGCTTAGGGGTTTGTGGGGGGCACAGATACCTTCATCCAGGCAAGAGGGTTCTGGGGGCCTTGGGGGGGGATGGGGGGAGCTCAGATAACTATGTCGAGGCTGGAGGGGTCCCATCGTGGCCTAGGTGGTTTGTGAGGGGCACAGATACCTGCGTCTAGGCTGGAGGGATTTCGGGGGTCTTAGGAGGGTTGTGGGGTCTGAGATACCTATGTCTAGCCTGGAGGGGTCTCGGGTAGGATTAGGTGTTTTGGGGGGAACAGATACCTACATCCCGATTGTAGGGGTCCCTGGGTAGCTTAGGCGCTTTGTGGGGGTCACAGATACAAACATCCATGCTGCAGGGGTCCTGAGGGTCTTTGTGGCTCTGTGGGTCACAGATACCTACCTACAGGCTGGAGGGGTCCTGTGGCTATTATGGGGTTTGTGGGGCGTACAGATGCCTACATCTGGGCTTGCGAGTTCCCTGGGGGGCTTAGAGGTTTGTGGGGAGCACAGATACCTTTATCCAGGCTAGATGGGTCCCGGTGGGATTAGGGGGTTGTGGGGAGCACAGATACCTATGTAAGCAGAAGCAAGATGAACTCTACCTTGACATCTGGTGGTGAATTATGGAGAGTGTTGAAAAGAATTTCAAGGACTGATCGTGTTTGCATTGGCACACCCACCCCTCCTGACACAGCAACGACAGCCTGGGATGGCTGCTTTGGCAGCTGTGGTATCCCCGGTTTATTTGTTGTTGGGGCATGACATGTGGAGTGTTGTCACCCTGTTTGTGTGGATGAGGAACTGTGAAACTGCTTTGAGACAGGGATTCTCACCATCACTTGAGTAGCACTCGCTAGACAAGGGAGTGAGCTCCTTCGGTGAACCAAAAACATGAATTGCACTTTCTTCTCTTTTAGCAGTTGAAGAGTAAAGCTGAAATTTGATTCTTTTAACAATTGAAGTTTTAGGTTTGTCAGCTGAAATCACTGGAGAGCCTTATTAGCCAGTAAGAGAGTCTGAAGTTATATTGTGGAGCAGAGCAGCTGACAGAGAGAAGCAGTTTGTGGGATGGTTGGAATAGCCCACGGAGTGAGGTGAGCTGAGTAGTTTTTTAGGACAGCTAGAGCAGATCACCGGTCGGCTGGCAGAACAGAGTAGCTGGAGGACCGAGCTGAGCAGTTCATGGGGAAGGCAGAAGCAGAACCCCACAGAGAGGCAGGGCAGTCAGCAGTGGACCACGTAAAGTGCTTCTTTCTACCCAGGCTGGCAGGGGGAAAAACCCTGCAGATAGACTCTTGAACTCTGGGGTTGCGCAACTGTGGGTGATTTTGGGGTTGCTGGACTCTTGAAACATTTGAGGTATTGGACTTTGGAGTCTTGGGGTGATTTAGGGATTGCTAGACTCAAGAGCCCAGGGAAAAGGACACGGCCTAATTGAGGTGTTTTCCCAATTTAATGCTATGTTGTTTATCTCACGTTATTAAACATTTTCTGCTACACCCAGACTCTGTGCTTGCGAGAGGGGAAGTATCGCCTCTTTGAGGCACCTAGGGGTGCGTATGTAAAATTTTCCCATGTCACTGGGTGGGGGCTCGAGCTGGTTTGCATTACGTAGTAGGGAAGGGACCCCTATGTATTGAACCCAGTCCTTGCTGCTATTAATTCAGCCTGGCAGAAGGGTTCCACCTACATGCAGGCTGAAGGGGTCCCTGGGAGGCTTAGGGGGTTCGTGGGGGGCACAGATACCTACGTCCAGGCTGCAGGGGTCCCAGAGGGGCTTAGGGGATTAGTGGGGGACACAGATATTTATGTCACGGAGTGTGGGGGAATCCGGTCCTGCACCCCTCTTCCTGGGACACACAGTGACTCAGCCGGCCAGTAAAACAAAAGGTTTTTTTGGCCAACAGGAACGAAGGATACAGCAGAGCTTTTGGGCACAACCAGGACCTCTCGATCAAGTCCTTCTGGGGGTTCAGAAAGCTTAGTTCCCAGTTTGGGAATCCCTGAATTCCAATAACCCAGCTCCAAACCAAAACTGAACTTACTCCCTCCAGCCGGCCCCTTCCTGTGTCCAGCTTCCCAGGCAAAGGTGCTGACCCCTCCCCGCTGCCTAGCTCGAGTTACAGGCTTAGGTCCTATCCCTCACCTTACGTCACTCCCTGCTCTCCCATCTCCCACACAGATAGTCCCTACTCCACCAGGGTCCCTACCCGTGGGGCCCCTAACCCTGGCTCCAGGGGCCCTACCCCTGTGCCCCTTACTCTAGCTCCAGTTGCCATACCCATGGGCCCCTAACCCGAGCTCCAGAGGCTCCATCCCTGGGGCCCCGAACAATAGCTCCAGGTGCCCAACCCATGGGGCCCATAGCCCTTGTTTCAGGGGCCCTACGAGTGGGCCCCTAATCCTAGCTCCAGAGGCCTTAAGCGTGAGATCTCTAACCCTAGCTCCAGGGGCCCCACCCCTGGGACCCCTAACCTTTGATCCATCGGCCACATCCCTGGGGCACCTAACCCTAGCTATAAGGACACTGCCCAAGGGGTCCCAAACCATAGCTCCAGAGGCCCTACACGTGGGGCCCCCAACGCTAGCTCCAGGTGCACTACCCCTGGGGCCCCTAACGCTAGCTCCAGGGGCCGTACCCATGGAGTCCCTAATCCTAAATCCAGGGGTCCCATTCGTGGAGCCCCTAACAGTAACTCCAAGTGCCCCATACCTGGGGCCACTAACCCTAGCTCCAGGGGCCCTACCCATGGGACCCGTAAAACTAGCTCCAGGGGCCTTACACGTGAAGCCCCTAACCATAGCTCCAGAGGCCCTAACTGTGCGGCCCCTAACCCTAACTCCAGGGGCCTTACCCGTAGGGCCCCTATCCCTAAGTGCAGGGGTCCTTCAACCTGGGGCCTCTATCCTTAGCTGCAGGGGCCCTACCAGTCAGGCCACTAACGCTATCTCCAGAGGCCCTTCACGTGGGACCCCTAACCCAAACTCCAGGGGTCCTACCGCTTAGGGCCCTAACCCTAGCTGCAGGGGTCATACCCATGGTGCCCCTAAACTTAGTTCCAGGTGCCCCATCCCTGGGGCCCCTAACCCTAGCTTTAGGGACCCTGCTCGTAGGGCCCCAAACTATAGCTCCAGGGGCCCTACCCATTGGGATCCTAACCCTAGCTCCAGAGGCCCAACCCTTTCCTGGCTGGACATGTACGAAGGATAAAACATACATCCTAAATGAAACAGTCTGACTTTTTATTATGGAGAAAAAACAAGTTTTAAAACGTTTATATGTTGGAGGACTTGGCCATACAGTATCTGAGGCTGAACTGCAGGAAAGATTCAGCAAGTCTGGAAATGTAACAGATGCGGAAATTGTTATCAGTAAAGATGACCAGGGGAACACTATGAAGACTTTTGCTTATATCAACATTAGTATTTCTGAAGCAGATCTTAAAAGATGTATGTCTATTTTAAATAAACCTCTCAACCCAGCTACAGGGTTCTACCCCTGGGGCCCCTAACCCTAGTTACCGGGGCCCTACCCATTGGGCTGCTAACCCTAACTCCTTAGACCCTACCTGTGAGGCCCCTAACCCTAGCTCCAGGGGCCCTAACCGTAAGGTCTCTAACAATTGCTCCGGGGGCCCTACCACTGGAGCCCCTAACTCTAGCTTCAGGGGCCCAACCCGTGGGGCCCCTAACTCTCGCTCCAGGGGCCCTACCAGTGCGACCCCTAACCCTAATTGCAGGGCCCCTACCTGTGGGCCCCTAACTCTAGTTCCAGAGGCCTTACCCGTGAGACCCCTAACCCTAGCTCCAGGGGCCCTACCAGTGGGACCCATAACCCTAACTTCAGGGCCCCTACCTGTGAGCCCCTAACCCTAGTTCCAGAGGCCTTACCCGTGAGACCCCTAACCCTAGCTCCAGGGGCCCTACCACTGAGGCTCATATCCCCAGCTCCAGAGGATCTACTCCTAGGGCTCCTAAACCTAGCTCCAAGGATCCTACCCATGGGACCCCTAATGGAAACTCCAGGGGCTCTAACCCTTGAGGCCCTAACCCTATCTCCAGGGGCCCCATCCCTGGTTTCCCTAACCCAACTCCAGGGGCCCTACTCGTGGGGCTTCTTCCCCTAGCTGCAGGGGCCCTACCCACGGTTCCCCTAACCCTAGCTCCAAGAGCTATACCCGTGGGACCTTACCCTAGCTCCAGGGGCCGTCCTCGTGGTGCCCCTAACACTAGGTCCAGAGGCCGCACCCCTGGGAACCCTAAACCTAGCTCCAGGGGCCCTACTTGTGGGAATCATGATCCTAGCTCCAATGGCCCTACCTATGGGACCCTAACCTTCGCTTCCGGGGCCCAACCCCTTGGGTCCGTTACCAAAGATCCAGGGGCCCTACCCCTTGTGCCACTAACACTATCTACAGGGGCCCTCTCCGTAGGGCCCCTAACCCAAGCTCCAGGGACCCGACCCCTGCATCCCCTAACCCTAGCTCCAGGGGCCCCATACCTGGGGCTCCTAACCCTAATTCCATGGGCCTTACCCATGGGGTCCTTAACACTTGCTCCAGGCACCCTGCCCATAGGGCCCTTACCTTAGCTAAAGAGGCCCTACCCGTGGGGTCCTTAGCCCTAGCTCCAGAGACCCCACCCCCTGGAAACCCAAACACTAGCTCCAGGGGCCCCACCCACGTGAAAACTAGCCCTAGCTCAAGGGCCAAGTCCCTTTGGCCAAAATCCAATCTCCAAGGGCCTTAGCCATGCGCCCGCTAACGCTAGCTACAGGGGCTCTACGCGTGGAACAACTAACCCAATTTCCAGGGGCCCTACCCATGGGGCCCCTGTCCCTAGCTCCAGTGTCCCAACCTATGGGACCTCTAACCCTAGGTCCATGGGCTCTACCCCTGGGGCCCCTAACCATAGCTCCAGGCACCCCACCACTAGGACCCCTATCCCTAGGTCCAGGGCCCACCCCTAGGACCCCTAACCCTAGCACCATGAGCCCCAGCCCTGGGGCCCCTAACCCAAACTCTAGGGTCCCTTCCTGTGGGGCCCCTAACCCTAGCTCCAGAGGCCCTACCCATGCGACCATTAACCCTAGCTATAGGGGCCTTACCCCTGTGTCTCCTAACCCTAGCTCCAGGGGTCTGACCCCCAGTACCCCTAACCCTAGCTCCAAGGGCCCCATCCCTATGGCTTCTAACCCTAGCTCCAGGGGCCCAACCCATGGGAATCTAACCCTAGCTACAGAGTCCTTACCCGTGGGACCCCCAAACCTAGCTCCAGGGGCCCTACCATTGGGGCCCCTAACCCTAGCTGCAGGGGCCATACCCGTCGGGCCCCTAAACCTATCTCCAGGCACCCCACCCCTGGGACCCTTTACCCTAGCTTCAGGGGCCCCATCCCTGGGGCCCTTACTCTAGTTCAAGGGGCCCTACCCATGGGGCTCCTATCCCTAGCTTCAGGGACCCCACCCATTGGGCCCTTAACCCTACCTTCAAAGGCCCTACTTTTGTGACCCCTATCCCTAGCTCCAGGGGGCATACCCCTTGGGCCCCCAGTCCTAGCTCCAGGAACCGTACTCGTGGGGCCCCTATCCCTAGTGTTAGGCCTGAATAAAGATATTGCAGACAAAACCAGGTATGCCAACCTGACCAAAGTCAGGCTAACAGAGGTTTTTGGGTAATTCCTGAGTGGAAAACACTGAGAAGCAGCAGCATGTCTCACAAGCGCTGGGAAAAAGTGAGATAAGCGAGAAGCTGCATTCCTGGCATAGTACCAGATGTGCTGTGTTAGGGCAGCTCCTTCGAAGAACTGATAAGAGCCCTAGTTTCCCAGCCTCCTTGTTTTCACTCCCTGGTTTTTTTCTTTGTTTGTTTTTAACTCCCCTACATTTCTAACTTTAGGTATGTATATATACTAAAGGTGTCTAGTTTCCAGTTGTTAAAAGAAGGGAGTGGGTTGCTCCAGTGAATAATTTATGACGTGACAGAACTGTCTATATAGGCTTATACTAAGATTTAAAGAGTGGGCTGGTTCTCTCGGGAGACGAGCTGCTCTATATTGATGCGTGCACATGTCAATAAAGAGCTTTTGATCGGACCTTGCTGGTGTTGCCTGTCTCTCTCGCGGTCAGACAACTAACTTTGCCATCTGGGGGTTAGAGTCCCTGATATTAGCTCCAGGGGCTCTATCCCTGGGGTCTCTGACCCTATCTCCAGGGGCCCTACCCGTGGGGACCCTAATCCTAGCTCTATGGAACCTCCCCATGGGGCCTCTAGCCTTAGCTCCATGGGCCCTACCCGTGGGGACCTTAACCCTAGCTCCAGGAGCCCCATCCTTGGGGCCCCTAAATCTAGCTCCTGGGCTCCTGCCCGTGGGGCACCTAACCTTAGCTCCAGAGGCCCTTCCCTTAGGATCCCTAACCCAAGCTCCAGGGGCCCTATTCGTGGGGCCCCTAACCCTAGCTCCTGAGGTCCTACCTGTGGGAGCTCTAACCTTAGCTCCTGGCTTCATGCCCATTTGACCCATAATCCTAGCTCCAGGGGACCTACCCGTGGGACCCCTAATCTTAGCTCCAGGGGCCTTACCCCTGTGGTGCCTAACCCTACCTTCAGGGGCCCTACCCGTGGGGCCTCTAACCCTAGTTCCAGGGGCCCCACTCCTGGAACCCCTATCCCTAGCTCCATGGGCCCCATCTCTGGGGCTCCAAACCCTACCTGCATGGGCCCTACCCCTGGGTCCCCTAACTCTAGCTTCAGGGGCCCTACCAGTGGGACCCCTAACCCTAGTTCCATGGGTCCCACCCCTTGGACCCCTAACCCTTGCTCCAGAGGCCCCATTGCTGGGGATCCAAACCCTTGCTCAAGGTGCCCTGCCCATGGGGCCGCTAACTCTAGCTCCAGGGGCCCCACCCCTAGACACCCGAACACTAGCTCCAGGCACCCCACCCCTGGGACCCCCAACCCTTGCTCCTGTGGCCCCGTCCCTGGGGCTCCTAGCCCTAGCTCCAGGGTCCCTACATGTGGGAACCCTAACCCTAGCTCCAATGGCCCTTCCCGTGGGGCCCCTAACCCTAGCTCCAAGGTCCCTTCTCGTGGGACCCTTAACCCTATCTGCAGGCCCTGTACCCCTGGGTCCCCTAACCCTAGCTTCAGAGGCCCTACACATGGGGCCCTTTACCCTAGGTCAAGGGGCCCTATGCATGGGTCCCCCAAGCCTAGCTCAAGGGGCCCTATCTCTGGGGCCCCTAAACCTAGCTCCAGGGGCCCTGCCCGTTGGACCCCTTTGCCTAGCTCCAGGGTCCCTTGAAACACTTGGGAAAATGTGTTTGACTGTTCAGGCATTGGGAGCTCAGCTAAGAATGCAAATGCTTTTCAAAGACTGCGGGGACTGTGGGATCGCTGGAGTCCTCAGTCTCCCCTCCCTCCCTCCATGAACGTCCATTTGATTCTTTGGCTTTCCATTACGCTTGTCACACAGCACTGTGCTGAGTCCCGGCTGTGGACTCTGTCTATCATAGCCTGGAGATTTTTTCAAATGCTTTGTCATTTCGTCTTCTGTAACGGAGCTCTGATAGAACAGATTTGTCTCTCCATACAGCGATCAGATCCAGAACCTCCCAGACGGTCCACGCTGGAGCTCGTTTTGGGTTTGGGACTGCATCGCCACCTGTGCTGATCAGAGCTCCATGCTGGGCAAACAGGAAATGAAATTCAAAATTCGCGGGGCTATTTCTGTTTACCTGGCCAGTGCATCCGAGTTCAGATTGCTTTCCAGAGCGGTCACAAGGGTGCACTGTGGGATACCGCCCGGAGGCCAATACTGTTGAATTGCGGCCACACTAACCCTAATCCAACATGGCAATACCGATTTCCGTGCTACTCCCCTCGTCGGGGAGGAGTACAGATATCGGTATTAAGAACCCTTTATATCGATATAAAGGGCTTCATTGTGTGGACGGGTGCAGGGTTAATTCGTTTTAATGCTGCTGAATTCGGTTTAAATGCGTAGTGTAGACGAGGCCTAAGAAAGCGGCTGTTTGACCTACAAACAACGACAAAGTAAGACCTGCAAGAGCAGCCTTTCAGTTCAGAGGCCTGATAATAAGATGTTACTAATAACTGATGAAAGAGTTACAAACGACTCAAAACCATACTCAGAACAAACCAAATGGGAACACAGACAACACCATTTTTCTTTGCTGCTCTTCAACCACGATATTCTCCCCATAGGGAGGTCCATCGCTCCTGGGGGTTCAGTGCCACAGTAACAGGGTGATGTGTGCAAGGGATGGAGGAAGCTGCTATTCCATCTCCCTAGTCCAAAAATCAGTTTAATAGCTAGTCCTGAGATAGAGGAAGTATCAGTTATTAAAGTCATAAGAACTTATTTAACATTGTGATTCCAGCCAATGTTAAAATGATCTAACATTCAGGTTAATAGAAACATTTCTAGTCCTCTGCATAGAACGCTCAAATGATGCAAAAATAGCAAGTTTGCTTTAAAAAGTCATAAAAGGGGTGTCATCCAGAATCTGACACTTGGTGAAACGTAAGTCTAGAACACACAACCAGTTTGGGGATTGTGCTCTGCTTCTTAACAATCTGCCCTGAGGTTGCCACTCACAGTCACAAGCTACTCCAGATGGCTGCGGCCCTCTCATGGATCAGTAACTGGTTAGCAGCTTGGAAAGAAAGAGTACTACTAAGTAGTCGTTTTTGCAGTGGAAAAGGGTAAATAAAAGGCTTCCAAAGTATGAGACGAGGCTACAGACATTAGGGCTGGTCAGTTTAGACAAGACCGTAGAGCACCAGTTCTCAACCAGGTGTCTGCCAAAAGAAACCAGGCTTGACCCACATCCCCAAGCCACCAAGCCTACCTGCCTGCATTGAAGGGGGAGAGAAAGGGCACAACAAAAAATTGCAGCATCAATGCAGAAGAGAGAACTCTTCCCCTGCCATTATCAGTAAGGGTTGCCTCACAGCCACTGACTCCCTGAACAGAAATAGCAAAAGTCCAACCACAATTCTACTTCCTTTCCACTACAAGAGATAATGGGTGGGAGCTGCTCTCTTGAGACTGTCCAGCTGCTGCCCAGGCACATGGCAGACAGAGCTTGGCCCGCAAGCTGAGGGTTTTGATCGCTTGAAGGCCCAGAGGGAAAAGAGACAAGTGCTCGTGTATCAGAGAATGGCTTTGATCCCTTGACCTCTCGGTTATGGGCCCAGCACGCGTCCGCTGCACCACTCTGCTGGCTCTTTAATCCCCCTGCCACCCAGCCACCTCTATCTGGATTAGTGCCTTACAAGCTCTCACGCTGGCAGGCATATGCGCCGGCTGCTAGGCAGCTGCCCGGGTCACAGGCTTTTACAGCTTCTACAGGGTAAAAAGGATCTATTTGGGGTTTGGACCCCATTGGGAGCTGGGTAACTGAGTGCCGGAGACGAGAGTACTGCTTAAACTGTTTTCAATTAAGCCTTCAGCTCGTGGGGGATGAGGTTCAGCCTTTGATCCGTGTCTGCAGCAGGCAAGCGCCTCTGGCTTAATCGGCCCCCACCCTGCCCCCGCTGTATTAGCAGACTAAAACCTGGAGCAAAGGCACACGCCATGCAAGGGAACAGGAGCCGGGATCTCGAACAAATGTCAACATTTTAGTAAGATGACGTTCAAAGAAGAAAAAGGTGTACGGTACAGCATTTAGGTGTAGAAGTTTCTGGTGATCAGGGAACAATGTACAGATTACCCAGGGGGTGCGAAGTTCGGTTTAAGATCGGGTGGCATAAGGAATACAGAATCTGCAATAGCCCTGACTGGGGGTAAAAGGTTAACGTACAGACACTGAGTTAGGAGGGTATGTTGTCCATGTGAGGGCTACGTTCAGGTGTGGAGTTTAAGAAGCGGGTACGACAATGAGAATGGATTCACCCGCATTTGGTGAGTTTTAACATTCAGTGTTTTTTAATCTTTGCCACAATCTAGTTTAAGCAGGGTCGGTATGAACTCTACCCTGCCATCTGTGGGTGATCTGTTGTAAAGGCCTTTGGGGCTGATGTCATTTGCATGGTTACACCCACCCCAGATTGCATGAGGGGAGTGCTTGTCCAAATGGTCATTTCAGCTGCTGTGGGATCCACCATCTCTTTGTTATTGGGGCAGGAGTAATCAAGTGTATTTTCCTGTTTAGTTTGGATCAAGGAGAGAGTAACTGTACCTGGCATTTGAGGCCTGAGAGCTTGCCCCTCGCCTGGAAAGGACTCACCATTAAGGGGTATGGGTTCCAAACCCCCACCCTCCCCAAGTATGTGGGAAGTAGAAATAGATGTTTGTTCTTGGTCTGATTGATTTTGTGTCTGGTGTCTAAAGACAGAGGAATTTTTGAATATCTTTAGAATTGTTGTTAGTACTGAAATTTCTCATCTTAAAGTTATGCTATTAGATTTTTTCTACAGTATATTTTGGTGCTGAAAGGTAAAAGGTTGCTCTGTGTGTGCTGTTATGGAATGAAGTAACAAAGGTTGGTTGCAGAGAGGGTGCATGTGCCACAAAAGTTGTGCCTGTCCCACCCCAGCTGTGGTCCCAGAGTCCAGAATTTGCATAAACTCACCCCCTTACCTGTGACTAACAAGCTTGCCCTGCTAACTCTTCCAGCAAAACAGGCCAAAGAAAGTGTATGCAAGCCCTGTCCTGCAGCCCCAGTACTATTTTCGGTTCCTTCCCACAGATCTTTCACTCCGCACCAGTCCAGTTCCTTGCTGTTGCTTGTCCAACCACTGCATGCATGTGCTAGACCGGACCCTGAGCTGATTCCTGACTGTTGTGCTCCATAGAGCCTGGCCTGTCTGTGTCTCTGTGGTGCAATGGGTCAGCACGTTTGGCTCTTAACTGAAAAGATGGTGGTTCAAGCCCACCCAGGGACAGTGATAAGCCTGTGCTACTTCTTTGCTTTCCTGCGGGCAGGGCCGGCTTTAGGCCAATTCAACCAATTCCCCTGAATCGGGCCCTGCTGGTGCACTGTACTAGGGTGGCCCAGCTTCCCCAGGGGGCAATTTAAAGGGCCTGGGACTCCCAGCAGGGACTTGAGCCTCAGGCTGTTTAAATTGCCACCAGAGCCCCACTGCTGGAGACTTGGGGGCTATTTAAAAAGTCTGGGGCTCCCCTTGCTTCTACTGCCCCGGCCCTTTAAACAGCCCCCGGAACCCCGCCACTTCCCCAGGGCTCCCGCGGCTATTCAAAGGGCTGGGGCGGTGGAGGCAGGGGAGCCCCAGGCCCTTTAAATAGCCCCCGAGCCCTGCACTGCTGCTGCTACCTTGGTGGAGGAGGGGGCACTTACCATACAGGGTAGGCTGTACCCTCTGTACCCGCACCCCTGCCACAGCCAGCCCCTGCTGCACCCCCTGCCCTGCCTGCACCAGCCCCGCACCCCGTGCCCTGTCTCCAGTCAACCCTTGCCGCACTCCCCTGCCTTAAGCCAGCCAGTCCCACACTCCTCTGTCTCCAGGCCTGCCAACACCTGCGCACTCCCCTGAGGCCCTGCCTGAAGCCAACCAGCCCACTCCACCCCACATCCCCCTGCCTGCTGCCAGCCCCTGTCAGCAGCCAGTCCCACACACCCTGCCCTGCCTGCAGCCAGCCCATTTGCAGCCAATCCTGCACAACCTGTCCTGTCTGCAGCCAGCCCCGCACACCTTGCCCTGCTTGCAGCCAGACCCTACCTCCAGTCAGCCCCTGCCCTGCCTCCAGCCAGCCCCATGTCCACTGGTGCCCTGCAGTTCCCAGGGCAGTAACCCTGCACACATGCTGCAATGAGAGGGGCAGTGAACAGCTGTGACCCACACATGTGCACACCTTAGGGTGACCAGACAGCAAGTGTGAAAAATTGGAAAAGGGTGGGGGGTAATAGGATCCTATATAAACAAAAGACCCCCCAAATCGGGACTGTCTCTATAAAATCGGGACATCTGGTCACCCTAGCACACCCCCAGGGAGTGGCGGGGACCCACACATGTGAAACGGAGCTCATTTCTAGTTCAGGCCCATCTTTTTAAAAAAGAATTTTAGGTAGGGTTAACATACATCCGTATTTTCCTGGACATGTCCAGCTTTTTGGTTCTTAAATAGACCATCTGGGAGAAAATTTTAAAAATATGGATGTATGGTAACCCTATTGGAACAAAAAATACATACTGTGGCACATCCCTTAAATCAGAACTTTTTACAGGGAACCGGCTGCTAAGAAATGAAAGGCTTTTATTTACATGATTTTTTTTTTAGTCATCCCTGCCGGGGCCCCGCCGAATATGTTCGAATTGGGCCCCGCACTTCCTAAAGCTGGCCCTGCCTGCGGGGAGCCTCAAAGGTCCCATTTTGCTGCCTCTTGGCCTCAGTGCGTTCAGCTAGTGGCCCGAAGACCGGGCTGGATGTCATTCAGAAACCCATCTCCCAGCAGCTATTCCAGAGGCTCAGGTTTAATCCTCAAGGCCGAGCACAAAAACTTTCAGCCAGGAACATTTCACTCTCTCCTCGCCTCCGCCCAAGTGGCAAAGGAGAAGCAGACGAGACACGCCGGCTCAAAGACTCCTCCCTCCCACTTCCCTGTAGGCTGTGCAAAGCTCTTGGCCTGCCTCACGCCTTGTCAGGAAAGCGCGGCCATGCTACTCACGCCTGAGTCACGTCCGCAGCCTGGCCTGCCCTGGCTGACAGTGTGCAGAGCCACGCCAGTCAATGGCAGTTTGAGTCAGGAGCCTAGGCTCTTTCCCCTGACAGCCACACACACAGCACTGCCTGGTGTCCTGAGAGCCTCCTTCCTGTTCTCCCGCAGCACACGTTGCCTGCCAGTGTGGGTGGGAAAAGGGGACCAGGAAGTATTGCAGCCTCATTCCAGGACAGGAGGCCCTCACCATACCCAGGCCTGCCTCTTGCCTTCAGTCCAGGTAGCCTCATGGCCTAGGCTCTTGGTGCTCTGCTGGTCACTGCCTTGCTGGAAGGCCCTGAGGGAAAAGAAGCAAGCACACATGTAGCAGAGGATGGCTTTGATCCATTAATCTCTGGGTTCTGGGACACGTGCTGGGTCCATAACCCAGAGGTCAATGGATCAAAGCCATTCTCTGATACACGAGCACTTGTCTCTTTTCCCTCTGGGCCTTCAAGCGATCAAAACCCTCAGCTTGCGGGCCAAGCTCTGTCTGCCATGTGCCTGGGCAGCAGCTGGACAGTCTCAAGAGAGCAGCTCCCACCCATTATCTCTTGTAGTGGAAAGGAAGTAGAATTGTGGTTGGACGTTTGCTATTTCTGTTCAGGGAGTCAGTGGCTGTGAGGCAACCCTTACTGATAATGGCAGGGGAAGAGTTCTCTCTTCTGCATTGATGCTGCAATTTTTTGTTGTGCCCTTTCTCTCCCCCTTCAATGCAGGCAGGTAGGCTTGGTGGCTTGGGGATGTGGGTCAAGCCTGGTTTCTTTTGGCAGACACCTGGTTGAGAACTGGTGCTCTACGGTCTTGTCTAAACTGACCAGCCCTAATGTCTGTAGCCTCGTCTCATACTTTGGAAACCTTTTATTTACCCTTTTCCACTGCAAAAACGACTACTTAGTCCTACTCTTTCTTTCCAAGCTGCTAACCAGTTACTGATCCATGAGAGGGCCGCAGCCATCTGGAGTAGCTTGTGACTGTGAGTGGCAACCTCAGGGCAGATTGTTAAGAAGCAGAGCACCATCCCCAAACTGGTTGTGTGTTCTAGACTTACGTTTCACCAAGTGTCAGATTCTGGATGACACCTCTTTTATGACTTTTTAAAGCAAACTTGCTATTTTTGCATCATTTGAGCGTTCTATGCAGAGGACTAGAAATGTTTCTATTAACCTGAATGTTAGATCATTTTAACATTGGCTGGAATCACAATGTTAAATAAGTTCTTATGACTTTAATAACTGATACTTCCTCTATCTCAGGACTAGCTATTAAACTGATTTTTGGACTAGGGAGATGGAATAGCAGCTTCCTCCATCCCTTGCACACATCACCCTGTTACTGTGGCACTGAACCCCCAGGAGCGATGGACCTCCCTATGGGAAGAATATCGTGGTTGAAGAGCAGCGAAGAAAAATGGTGTTGTCTGTGTTCCCATTTGGTTTGTTCTGAGTATGGTTTTGAGTCGTTTGTAACTCTTTCATCAGTTATTAGTAACATCTTATTACCAGGCCTCTGAACTGAAAGGCTGCTCTTGCAGGTTTTACTTTGTCGTTGTTTGTAGGTCAAACAGCCGCTTTCTTAGGCCTTGTCTACACTACGCATTTAAACCGAATTCAGCAGCATTAAAACGAATTAACCCTGCACCCGTCCACACAATGAAGCCCTTTATATCGATATAAAGGGTTCTTAATATCGATATCTGTACTCCTCCCCGACGAGGGGAGTAGCGCGGAAATCGGTATTGCCATGTTGGATTAGGGTTAGTGTGGCCGCAATTCAATAGTATTGGCCTCCGGGCGGTATCCCACAGTGCACCCTTGTGACCGCTCTGGAAAGCAATCTGAACTCGGATGCACTGGCCAGGTAAACAGGAAAAGCCCCGCAAATTTTGAATTTCATTTCCTGTTTGCCCAGCATGGAGCTCTGATCAGCACAGGTGGCGATGCAGTCCCAAACCCAAAACGAGCTCCAGCGTGGACCGTCTGGGAGGTACTGGATCTGATCGCTGTATGGAGAGACAAATCTGTTCTATCAGAGCTCCGTTACAGAAGACGAAATGACAAAGCATTTGAAAAAATCTCCAGGCTATGATAGACAGAGTCCACAGCCGGGACTCAGCTCAGTGCTGCGTGACAAGCGTAACGGAAAGCCAAAGAATCAAATGGACGTTCATGGAGGGAGGGAGGGGAGACTGAGGACTCCAGCGATCCCACAGTCCCCGCAGTCTTTGAAAAGCATTTGCATTCTTAGCTGAGCTCCCAATGCCTGAACAGTCAAACACATTTTCCCAAGTGTTTCAAGGGACCCTGGAGCTAGGCAAAGGGGTCCAACGGGCAGGGCCCCTGGAGCTAGGTTTAGGGGCCCCAGAGATAGGGCCCCTTGAGCTAGGCTTGGGGGACCCATGCATAGGGCCCCTTGACCTAGGGTAAAGGGCCCCATGTGTAGGGCCTCTGAAGCTAGGGTTAGGGGACCCAGGGGTACAGGGTCTGCAGATAGGGTTAAGGGTCCCACGAGAAGGGACCTTGGAGCTAGGGTTAGGGGCCCCACGGGAAGGGCCGTTGGAGCTAGGGTTAGGGTTCCCAAATGTAGAGACCCTGGAGCTAGGGCTAGGATCCCCAGGGACGGGGCCACAGGAGCAAGGGTTGGGGGTCCCAGGGGTGGGGTGCCTGGAGCTAGTGTTCGGGTGTCTAGGGGTGGGGCCCCTGGAGCTAGAGTTAGCGGCCCCATGGGCAGGGTACCTTGAGCAAGGGTTTGGATCCCCAGCAATGGGGCCTCTGGAGCAAGGGTTAGGGGTCCAAGGGGTGGGACCCATGGAACTAGGGTTAGGGGTCCCACTGGTAGGGCCCCTGAAGCTAGAGTTAGAGGACCCAGGGGTAGGGCCCATGCAGCTAGGATTTGGAGCCCCAGAGATGGGGCCCATGGAGCTAGGGATAGGGGTTCCAGGAGTGGGGCCCCTGGAACTAGGGTTAGAGGCCCCACGGGTAGGGCCCCTGAAGGTAGGGTTAGGCACCCCAGGGGTAAGGCCCCTGGAGCTAAGATTAGGGGTCCCACGGGTAGGTCCCCTGGAGCTAGGATTATGGGTCAAATGGGCAAGAAGCCAGGAGCTAAGGTTAGAGCTCCCACAGGTAGGACCTCAGGAGCTAGGGTTAGGGGCCCCACGAATAGGGCCCCTGGAGCTTGGGTTAGGGATCCTAAGGGAAGGGCCTCTGGAGCTAAGGTTAGGTGCCCCACGGGCAGGAGCCCAGGAGCTAGATTTAGGGGCCCCAAGGATGGGGCTCCTGGAGCTAGGGTTAAGGTCCCCACGGGTAGGGCCCATGGAGCTAAGGCTAGAGGCCCCATGGGGAGGCCCCTTAGAGCTAGGATTAGGGTCCCCACGGGTAGGGCCCCTGGAGATAGGGTCAGGGGCCCCAGGAATAGAGCCCCTGGAGCTAGTGTCAGGGACTCTAACCCCCAGATGGCAAAGTTAGTTGTCTGACCGCGAGAGAGACAGGCAACACCAGCAAGGTCTGATCAAAAGCTCTTTACTGACAAGTGCACGCATCAATGTAGAGCAGCTTGTCTCCAGAGAGAACCAGCCCGCTCTTTAAATCTTAGTATAAGCCTATATAGACAGTTCTGTCACGTCATAAATTATTCACCGGAGCAACCCACTCTCTTCTTTTAACAACTAGAAACTAGACACCTTTAGTATACATACATACCTAAAGTTAGAAATGTAGGGGAGTTAAAAACAAACAACGAACAAAACCAGGGAGTGAAAACAAGGAGGCTGGGAAACTAGGGCTCTTATCAGTTCTTCGAAGGAGCTGCCCTAACACAGCACATCTGGTACTATGTCAGGAATGCAGCTTCTCGCTTATCTCACTTTTTCCCAGCGCTTGTGAGACATGCTGCTGCTTCTCAGTGTTTTCCACTCAGGAATTACCCAAAAACCTCTGTTAGCCTGACTTTGGTCAGGTTGGCATACCTGGTTTTGTCTGCAATATCTTTATTCAGGCCTAACACTAGGGATAGGGGCCCCACGAGTACGGTTCCTGGAGCTAGGACTGGGGGCCCAAGGGGTATGCCCCCTGGAGCTAGGGATAGGGGTCACAAAAGTAAGGCCTTTGGAGCTAGGGTTAAGGGCCCAACGGGTGGGGTCCCTGAAGCTAGGGATAGGAGCCCCATGAGTAGGGCCCCTGGAACTAGGGTTAAGGGCCCCAGGCATGGGGCCCCTGAAGCTAGGGTAAAGGGTCCCAGGGGTGGGGCGCCTGGAGATAGGTTTAGGGGCCCGACGGGTATGGCCCCTGCAGCTAGGGTTAGGGGCCCCAATGGTAGGGCCCCTGGAGCTAGGTTTGGGGGTCCCACGGGTAAGGACTCTGTAGCTAGGGTTAGATCCCCATGGGTTGGGCCCCTGGAGCTAGGGTTAGAAGCCATAGGGATGGGGCCCTTGGAGCTAGGGTTAGGGGTACTGGGGATCAGACCCCTGGAGCTAGGGTTAGGGGCCTACGCATATGGCATCTGGAGCTAGGGTTAGGGGACACAGGGGTAAGGCCCCTATAGCTAAGGTTAGTGGTCGCATGGGTAGGGCCTCTGGAGCTAGGGTTAGGGGCCCCACAGGAGGAGACCCTAGAGTTTGGGTTAGGGGCCCCAGGGCTGGGGCTCATGGTGCTAGGGTTAGGGGTCCTAGGGGGGCCCTGGACCTAGGGATAGGGGTCCTAGTGGTGGGGTGCCTGGAGCTACGGTTAGGGGCCCCAGGGGTAGAGCCCATGGACCTAGGGTTAGGGGTCCCACCGGTTGGGACACTGGAGCTAGGGACAGGGACCCCATGGGTAGGGCCCCTGGAAATTGGGTTAGTGGTTCCATGCGTAGAGCCCCTGTAGCTAGAGTTAGCGGGCGCATGGCTAAGGCCCTTGGAGTTAGGATTTGGGGCCCCAGGGACTTGGCCCTTGAGCTAGGGTTAGTGTTCGCATGGGTGGGGCCCCTGGAGCTAGTGTTTGGGTTTCCAGGGGGGTGGGGTCTCTGGAGCTAGGGCTAAGGACCCCATGGGTAGGGCCTCTTTAGCTAAGGTAAGGGCCCTACGGGCAGGGTGCCTGGAGCAAGCGTTAGGGGGCCCACGGGTAGGGCCCTTGGAATTAGGGTTAGGAGCCCCAGGTATGGGGCCCCTGGAGCTAGGGTTAGGGGATGCAGGGGTGGGGTCCCTGGAGCTTGGGTTAGGGGCCCCACGGAGAGGGCCCCTGTAGATAGTGTTAGTGGCGCAAGGGGTAGGGCCCCTGGATCTTTGGTAACGGACCCAAGGGGTAGGGCTCCGGAAGCTAAGGTTAGGGGTCCCATAGGTAGGGCCATTGGAACTAGGATTATGATTCCCACATGTAGGGCCCCTGGAGCTAGGGTTAGGGTTCCCAGGGGTGCGGCCTCTGGACCTAGTGTTAGGGGCACCACGAGGACGGCCCCTGGAGCTAGGGTAAGGTCCCACGGGTACAGCCCTTGGAGCTAGGGTTAGGGGAACCACGGGTAGGGCCCCTGGAGCTAGGGGAAGAAGCCCCACGAGTAGGGCCCCTGGAGTTGGGTTAGGGAAACCAGGGATGGGGCCCCTGGAGGTAGGGTTAGGGCCCCAAGGGTTAGAGCCCCTGGAGTTTCCATTAGGGGTCCCATGGGTAGGATCCCTGGAGCTAGCGTTAGGAGCCCTAGGAGTAGATCCTCTGGAGCTGGGGATATGAGCCTCAGTGGTAGGGCCCCTGGAGCTATGGTTAGGGGTCTCACGGGTAAGGCCTCTGGAACTAGGGTTAGGGGCCCACAGGTAGGAGCCCTGCAGTTAGGGATAGGGGTCCCACTGGTAGGGCCCCTGGAGCGAGGGTTAGGGGCCCCACGGGTTGGGCCCCTGGAGGTAGAGTTAGGGGCCCCAGTGGTAGGGCCCCCGGAGCAAGTGTTAGAGACCTTACGGTTAGGGCCCCTGGAGCTAGGGTTAGGGGCCTCACGGGTAGGGTCTAAGGATTTAGGGTTAGCGGCTCCATGGGTAGGGCCCCGGGAGCTAGGGTTAGGATCCCAATGGGTAGGGCCCCTGGAGCTATAGTTTGGGGCCCTACGAGCAGGGTCCCTAAAGCTAGGGTTAGGGGCCCCAGGGATGGGGCACCTGGAGCTAGGTTTAGGGGCCTCACGGGTATGGCCCCTGAAGTTAGGGTTATGGGCTCCAGGAGTAGGGCCCCTGGAGCTAGGGTGAGGTTTCCCAAGGGTAAGGCCCCTGGAGTTAGAGATAGGGGCCCAATGGGTAGAGTCCCTGGAGCTACGGTTAGGGACCCCACGGGTAGGGCCCCTGGAGCTAGGTTTAGGGGCCCCACGAGTATAGTCCCTGGAGCTAGGGTTAGGGATCCAATGGTAGGGCCCATGGAACTAGGTTTCGGGGTCCCACAGGTAAGGACTCTGTTGCTAGGGTTAGGGGTCCCATGGCCTGGGCCCATGAAGCTACGTCTAGAGGCTGCAGGGATGTGGCCCATGGAGTTAGGATTAGGGGTACCAGGGGTCGGGTCCCTGGAGCTAGGGTTAGGGGCCCACGCGTATGGCATCTGGAGCTAGGGTTAGGGGCCCCACAGGTAGGGACCCTGGACTCTGGGTGAGGGGCCCCAGGGGTGGGGCTCATGGTGCTAGGGTTAGGGGTACTAAAGTTGGGCCCCTGGAGCTAGGGTTAGCGATCTTATTGGTGGGGAGCCTGGAGCTAGGGTGAGGTGCCCTACAGTTAGGTCACCTGGATCTAAGCTTAGGGGTCCCATGGGTAGTGCCTCTGGATCTAGGGTTAGGGGCCTCATGGGTAGCGCACCTGAAGCTAGGGTTATGGGCCCCACGGGTAGGGCCCCTGGAGCTAGGATTGGGGGTCCCAAGGGTAAGGACTCTGTAGCTAGGGTTAGATCCCCATGTTTGGGGCCCCTGGAGCTAGTATTTGGGTTTCCAGGGGGTGGGGTCTCTGGAGCTAGGGCTAAGGACCCCACGGGTAGTGCCTCTTTAGCTAAGGTAAGGGCCCTATGGGCAGGGTGCCTGGAGCAAGTGTTAGGGACCCCATGGGAAAGGCCCTTGGAACTAGGGTTAGGAGCCCCAGGTATGGGGCCCCTGGAGCTAGGGTTAGGGGATGCAGGGGTGGGGTCCCTGGAGCTTGGGTTAGGGGCCCCACGGAGAGGGCCCCTGTAGATTGGGTTAGTGGCGCAAGGGGTAGGGCCCCTGGATCTTTGGTAACGGACCCAAGGGGTAGGGTCCCGGAAGCTAAGGTTAGGGTCCCATAGGTAGGGCCATTGGAGCTAGGATTATGATTCCCATATGTAGGGCCCCTGGAGCTAGGGTTAGGGTTCCCAGGGGTGCGGCCTCTGGACCTAGTGTTAGGGGCACCACGAGGACGGCCCCTGGAGCTAGGGTAAGGTCCCACTGTTAGAGCTCTTGGAGCTAGGGTTAGCGGAACCATGGGTAGGGCCCCTGGAGCTAGGGGAAGAAGCCCCACGAGTAGGGCCCCTAGAGCTGGGTTAGGGAAACCAGGGATGGGGCCCCTGGAGATAGGGTTAGGTCCTCAAGGGTTACAGCCCCTGGAGTTTCCATTAGGGGTCCCATGGGTTGGATCCTTGGAGCTAGGGTTAGGAGCCCTAGGAGTAGATCCTCTGGAGCTGGGGATATGAGCCTCAGTGGTAGGGCCCCTGGAGCTAGGGTTAGGGGTCTCACGGGTAAGGCCTCTGGAACTAGGGTTAGGGGCTCACAGGTAGGGGCTCTGAAGTTAGGGATAGGGGTCCCACTGGTAGGGCCCCTGAAGCTAGGTTTAGGGATCTCATGGGTAAGGCCTCTGGAACTAGGGTTAGGGGACCAAAGGTAGGGGCCCTGCAGTTAGGGTTAGGGGTCCCACTGGTAGGGCCCCTGGAGCGAGGGTTAGGGGCCCAACGGGTTGGGCCCCTGGAGCTAGAGTTAGGGGCCCCAGGGAAGGAGTTCCTTGGGCTAGGGTTAGGGGCCCCAGTGGTAGGGCCCCGGTAGCTAGGGTTAGGGGCCCCAAGGGTAGAGCCCTGTAGCTGGGTTGAGAGGTTTATTTAAAATAGACATACATCTTTTAAGATCTGCTTCAGAAATGCTAATGTTGATATAAGCAAAAGTCTTCATAGTGTTCCCCTGGTCATCTTTCCTGATAACAATTTCCGCATCTGTAACCTTTCCAAACTTGCTGAATCTTTCCTGCAGTTCAGCCTCAGATACTGTATGGCCAAGTCCTCCAACATATAAACGTTTCAAAACTTGTTTTTTCTCCATAATAAAAAGTCAGACTGTTTCAGGATCCCAATGGGTAGGGCCCCTGGAGCTATAGTTTGGGGCCCTACGAGCAGGGTCCCTAAAGCTAGGGTTAGGTGCCCCAGGGATGGGGCACCTGGAGCTAAGTTTAGGGGCACCATGGGTATGACCCCTGCAGCTAGCGTTAGGGCCCTAAGCGGTAGGACCCCTGGAGTTTGGGTTAGGGGTCCCACGTGAAGGGCCTCTGGAGATAGCGTTAGTGGCCTGACTGGTAGGGCCCCTGCAGCTAAGGATAGGGGCCCCAGGTTGAAGGGCCCCTGCACTTAGGGATAGGGGCCCTATGGGTAAGGCCCCTGGAGTTAGGGTTAGGGGCCGCACAGTTAGGGCCTCTGGAGCTATGGTTAGGGGCTTCACGTGTAAGGCCCCTGGAGCTAGGTTTACGGGCCCCATGGGTAGGGCCCCTGGAGCTAGGGTTAGTGGCCCCAGGTATGGGGCACTTGGAGTTACTGTTAGGGGCTCCACGAATGGGACCCCTGGATTTAGGATTAGGGACCCCATGGGTATGGCCCCTGGAGCTAGCGTTAGGGGCCCCAGGGGTAGTGCACCTGGAGCTAGGGTTAGGGGACCCACAGGTAGGGACTCTGGAGCTAGCGTTAGGGGCCCCACGTGTAGGGCCTCTGGAGCTATGGTTTGGGACCCCTTGGGCAGTGTCCTTATAGCTAGGGTTAGGTGCCCCAGGGATGTGACCCATGGAGCAAAGGTTAGGGGTCCCAGGGGTGGGGCCCCTGGAGCTAGGGTTAGAGATCCCACGCTTAAGGCCTCTGGAGCTAGGATTAGGGCCCCACTCATAGGGCCCCTGAAACAAGGGCTATGGGCCCCACGGGTTGGGCACCTGGAGCTATTGTTCGGGGCCCCAGGGATGGAGCCTCTGGAGCTCGGGTTAGGGGCCCATGGGTATGGCAACTGCAGCTAGAGTAAGGGGCACAGGGGTAGGGCCCCAGGAGCCAGGGTTAGGGGCCCCACGGGTAGGGACCCTGGTGGAGTAGGGACTATCTGTGTGGGAGATGGGAGAGCAGGGAGTGACGTAAGGTGAGGGACAGGACCTAAGCCTGTAACTCGAGCTAGGCAGCGGGGAGGGGTCAGCACCTTTGCCTGGGAAGCTGGACACAGGAAGGGGCCAGCTGGAGGGAGTAAATTCAGTTTTGGTTTGGAGCTGGGTTATTGGAATTCAGGGATTCCCAAACTGGGAACTAAGCTTTCTGAACCCCCAGAAGGACTTGATCGAGAGGTCCTGGTTGTGCCCAAAAGCTCTGCTGTATCCTTCGTTCCTGTTGGCCAAAAAAACCTTTTGTTTTACTGGCCGGCTGAGTCACTGTGTGTCCCAGGAAGAGGGGTGCAGGACCGGATTCCCCCACACTCCGTGACATAAATATCTGTGCCCCCCACTAACCCTCTAAGCCCCTCTGGGACCCCTGCAGCCTGGACGTAGGTATCTGTGCCCCCCACGAACCCCCTAAGCCTCCCAGGGACCCCTTCAGCCTGCATGTAGGTGGAACCCTTCTGCCAGGCTGAATTGATAGCAGCAAGGACTGGGTTCAATACATAGGGGTCCCTTCCCTACTACGTGATGCAAACCAGCTCGAGCCCCCACCCAGTGACATGGGAAAATTTTACATACGCACCCCTAGGTGCCTCAAAGAGGCGATACTTCCCCTCTCGCAAGCACAGAGTCTGGGTGTAGCAGAAAATGTTTAATAACGTGAGATAAACAACATAGCATTAAATTGGGAAAACACCTCAATTAGGCCGTGTCCTTTTCCCTGGGCTCTTGAGTCTAGCAATCCCCAAATCACCCCAAGACTCCAAAGTCCAATACCTCAAATGTTTCAAGAGTCCAGCAACCCCAAAATCACCCACAGTTGAGCAACCCCAGAGTTCAAGAGTCTATCTGCAGGGTTTTTCCCCCTGCCAGCCTGGGTAGAAAAGAGCACTTTACGTGGTCCACTGCTGACTGCCCTGTCTCTTTGTGGGGTTCTGCTTCTGCCTTCCCCATGAACTGCTCAGCTCGGTCCACCAGCTACTCTGTTCTGCCAGCCGACCGGTGATCTGCTCTAGCTGGCCTAAAAAACTACTCAGCTCACCTCACTCCGTGGGCTATTCCAACTATCCCGCAAACTGCTTCTCTTTGTCAGCTGCTCTGCTCCACAATATAACTTCAGACTCTCTTACTGGCTAACAAAGGTCTTCAGTGATTTCAGCTCAGGAAACTAGAACTTCAATTGTCAAAAAAATCAAACGTCAGCTTTACTCTTCAACTGCTAAAAGAAAAAAAAGTGCAATTCATGTTTTTGGTTCATCCAAGGAGCTCACTCCCTTGTCTAGCAAGTGCCACTCAAGTGATGGTGAGAATCCCTGTCTCAAAGCAGTTTCACAGTTCCTCATCCACACAGTCAGGGTGACAACACTCCACATGTCATGCCCCAACAACAAATAAGCCGGGGATACCACAGCTGCCAAAGCAGCCATCCCAGGCTGTCGTTGCCGTGTCAGGAGGGGTGGGTGTGCCTATGCAAACACTATCAGTCCCTGAAATTCTTTTCTAAACTCTCCATAATTCACCACCAGATGTCAAGGTAGAGTTCATCCTGCTTCTGCTTACATAGGTATCTGTGCTCTCCACAACCTCCTAATCCCACCGGGACCCATCTAGCCTGGATAAAGGTATCTGTGCTCCCCACAAACCTCTAAGCCCCCCAGGGAACCCGCAAGCCCAGATGTAGGCATCTGTACGCCCCACAAACCCCCTAATAGCCACAGGACCCCTCCAGCCTGTAGGTAGGTATCTGTGACCCACAGAGCCACACAAAGACCCTCAGGACCCCTACAGCATGGATGTTTGTATCTGTGACCCCCAAAGCGCCTAAGATACCCAGGGACCCCTACAATCGGGATGTAGGTATCTGTTCCCCCCAAAACACCTAATCCTCCCAGAGACCCCTCCAGCCTAGACATAGGTATCTCAGACCCCACAACCCTCCTAAGACCCCCGAAACCCCTCCAGCCTAGACGCAGGTATCTGTGCCCCTTACAAACCCCCTAGGCCACGATGGGACCCCTCCAGCCTCGACATAGTTATCTGAGCTCCCCCCATCCCCCCCCAAGGCCCCCAGGACCCCTCTTGCCTGGATGAAGGTATCTGTGCCCCCCATAAACCCCTAAGCCCCACCAACATCCCTATAGCCTGGAAGTAGTTATCTGTGCACCCTCACAAATCCACTGATCCTCCCAGTGACCCTAAAGCATGGACATAGGTATCTGTACCCCAAAATGCCCCAAAGCAACCCTGGAACCCCTACAGCCTCGAAATAGGTATCTGTGCCCCCCCACAACTCTCAAATACCCCCACAACCCCTCCAGCCTGGAAGTAGATATTTGTGACCTCCAGGAACCCCCTAAGCCCTCACCAGGGCTTCTCCAGCCTGGACATAGGTATGTCTGCCTCCCACAAGCCCCCTAAGACCCATAGGTCCCTCACCAGCCTCGTTGTAGCTATGTGTATGCCACACAAACCCCTAAGCTCCCCAGGGCCCCCTCCAACCAGGACATAGGTATCTGCACAACCACAACTCTTTAAGTCCCCCAGGGATCCCTCCAGACCATGCATAGGTTTCTGTGCCCCTCACCAACTCCCTAAACCCCCAGGGACCACTACAGCTTGGACGTATGTGTCTGTGCACACCACAACCCCCTAAGCCATCCAGGAACCTCTCCTGCCCGGATGTAGATATTTGTGTCCCCTATGAAATCCCTAATCCCCACCGGAATCCCTCCAGCCTAGACGTAGCTATCTGTGCCCCTCACTACCCCTAAGCCCCAGCAGGGATCTCTACAGCCTCTACGTAAGTGTGATGCTCTGTGCATTACCCTGCGTGGCCACACGGCGTCACTGTTCCTCTATGAGAGAAATGCTCTGTGCATTCCCCTGCGTGGCCACACAGTGTCACTGTTGCTCCATGAGGAAAATGCTCTGGGCATTACTGTGATGGAGTAGGGACTGTCTGTGTGTGGGATTGGAGAGCAGGGGGTGACTTTAGGACCGGACACTTGCTAAGCCTGTAACGTGAGCTAGGCAGGGGGGAGGGGGTCAGCACCTTTGCCAGGGAAGTTGGACACAGGAAGGGGCTGGCTGGAGGGAGTTAGTTCAGTTTCGGTTTTGGTCTAGGTGGTTGGAATTCAGGGAATCCGAAACTGGGAGTTAAGTTTCCTGAACCTCCAGAAGGACTCGATTGAGGGGTCCTGCTTGTGCCTCCAAACTCTGCTGTATCCTTCACTCTTGCTGTCCAATAAACCTTCTGTTTTACTGGCTGGCTGAGAGTCACCTTGTGTCCCAGGAAAAGAGGTGCAGGACCGGACTCCACCACACTCCGTGACAGACCCTCAGCCCTTCCGGGACACCCGTAGCCTGGACGTAGGTATCTGTGCCCCCCCACCAAACACCTAAGACCCCTGTAGACCCCTCCATCCTGAGCTTAGGTATCTGTGCCCCCTCACAAGCCCCCTAAGCCCCCCAGGGACCTATACAGCCAGAACATTGTTATCTGTGCCCCATATAGACTCCATTAGCCCCCTAGGACACTCCAATGTGCACGTAGGTATATGTGCCCCTCAGAAACCCCCTAACCGCCCAGGAAACCCTACAGCCTGGATGTAGGTATTTCTACCCCCACAACCCCCCTATCCCCCCGCCGGGACATCTACAATCTGGATGTAGATATCTGTGCCCCTCACAAAACCTCTAATCGCCTCTGGGACCGATACAGCCTGGACATACGTATCTGTGCCCACTCGAACCCCTAAGACCCCCTGGTACCCCTACAGCCGGGACACAGGTATCCTGGGCCCCCCAAAATCCCCTAAGACTCCCAGGATGCCTCCAACCTGGACGTAGGTATCTATGCCCCCCATGAACCCCCTAAACCCCACTGGGACCCCTAGATCCTGGAGATTGGTATCTGTGTCCCCCAAAAAACTCTCTAAGCCCCCCAGGGACCCCTATGGCCTGGACGTAGTTATCTGTGCACCACAAGGCCCCTAAGATCCCTCGGACCCCTACAGCCTGGATGTAGGTGTGACGGTGCTCCCTGTGGGAGCCAGCTGAGGTCACTTAATCATGGTGAACTGCAAACAAAACAGGGCAGACAAATCCCAAATGCTGGTGGTGATTTCAATACTTAGATTTACCAAGCCAGCACAAAGCAGCTTCTGTAGTACCTCACTGGTTACTTAAAAGTTTAAGCCACGCAGTTCCCTTAAAGTACCCAGCCTCAGGCCTCCGTCCAGACACACCTGTCAGATATGATGATGATTCCTGAAAATCTTACTTCATCATATAAAAGAAAAGATTCTTTCAATCCCAAAGGATCAGCCACATACTTAGGATCTATTACAACTTAGATCTTACCTAAAATACATGCTATAGCCAATTCTCATTAAGTAAGCAAAAATGTATTAGAAAAGAAAAGAGAGAGAATGTTGGTTAAAAGATTAATAGACATATGGTCTTGAATTCAATTCTTGAGGTTCAGATGCATAGTAGAGGTGAGCTTGTAGTAGCCAAAAGTCCTTTTTGAAATAGTCCATAGGTTATAGTCCAATTTCCATATTCAGGGTGGCTCCAGTCAGTGACTGGGGATCACAATCCTTGTGGCTTAAGGTTTCCCCGTCTTGAAAGCCAAAGCAGATATGAGATGAAGAAGGATCGTGTCCCAGGCTTCTTATACATTTCCAGCAGCCTTTCGGCCTGAGAAAACAATAGGCTTAGCTCTCCTTCCAAACATCCTGGCAATTAGTACAGGGTAATTTATTCATTAAACAGTTCAAATAGAGGTTACCACATCCTTCAAAGAGACACATAGACAATAATACTATTTCACTCAAGTACCATCATAAATGTTAATATTCCTTTTTTGCTCTTTGAATTAAAATTATAGCAACAGACAAGACTTGTTTGCTTACATCACAAGACCTGAGTAAAAATCTCCCCTTCTACTTCTAACAATGCAGACTTGCATTTCAAAGCTCTGTTCATTTACATATCTTGCTAAGCAGTTCTTAAGGTTCACCCATGGGTCAGGTCAGTCGGTGAGGTGAGTTAATTAACTCTTTCTGGCCCGGTCACCTTTCAATGAGATATTAGATTATACTTATAATGTCACAGTGGTGGTGAGTCGACTGCTGCAGCTCCCCGTAGACTCTGCCTGCATCTCTCACCAAGCTGGAGTACAGCAGTCAAGGGGAGAGCACTCGATGTGTTGCATCTACACTAGACGCGATATATCGACCCTGCTGGATCTATCGCTGCCCTCCGATTCAGCAGGTGGTATAGACATACCCCGAGTATCTGGTGATCAGAGCTGGACCCCGGAGGGGGACACATTGAAGGAACTCAGGGGTTAAGGTGCCTCTATTGTCAAGTGTCAGGGCTGCTGTGGCTCAGAGGAGGGTGCTTGACTACCTGGCAGGCTTAGGTGCCGCAAACCTGGGAGGCAGGAGAAGTGAAGCGGTCACGGTGTGCTTGGGGTGCTCGTACTCGGAGCAGGGGTGAGCTGGGGCGAGGGGGGGTTGCTGCAGGGCAGAGCGGGGGAGTTGCCACAAGAGGGGCGCCTCAGGGTGGAGGTGGGAGCTGCCACGGATGGGGCAAATTAGGGCGGGGGCTTGGGGGAGGAGGGCGCAAGGTGGAAGTTTCGCCTACGGCATGAAACATCCTTGCACGGGCCCTGCCCCATGCCCTACCTGCAGACATCTTCTGTCTCCATCCAGCCCAGCACCTTCTGCCCTGCCCGCACCAGCCGCATCCTCCCTGCCCTGCCTGCAGCCAGCCCCACAGCCAGCCCCTGACACACCCCCTGCCCTTTCTCCAGCCAACTCCTGCCGCTCCCCCTTGTGGCCCTGCCCAAAGTCAGCCAGCCCTCACACACCCACAGCCTGCACCAGCCCTGCACCCCCTGTCTGCAGCCAGCGCCGCACCCTCTACCCTGTCTCCAGCCATCCCCTGATGCACCCCCCAGCCAGAAGCCAGTCAGCCCCGCATCCCTTGCCCTGCCTGCAGCCAGACCCTACCTCCAGCCAACTCCATGTCCACTGGTGCCCTGCAGTTTCCAGGGCAGTAACCATGCACATCTGCTTCAATAAAGGGGGCAGGCAGCTGGGACCCACACATGTGCACACTCTTGGGTGACCAGACAGCAAATGTGAAAAATCGGGACTGGGGTGGGGGTAATAGAATCCTAGATAAGAAAAAGACCCCAAAATTTGGACTGTCCCTATAAAATCGGGACATCAGGACACCTTAGCACACCCCCAGGACTCCTGAGTTCCACTGCTGGGTTTCCTATTGGTTCCACTGCTGGTTGTTTTCCTTTTCCTGGGGGGACTTTCGGCAAGTTGCTCCACACTCTAGGGCTCTGTCCCTAGCAGTCAAATGGGGATTTCATACTTTCCCGCTATTGGAAAGTGTTGGGAGAATCCCCCAGCAAAAGCTGCTCTGACAGTGCTAAGCAGCATCTGACCATTCAAGGTCAGAGCTCGGTAACTGGGAGGAGTGTTTGGCTCTGGGGTTTCACTTCAGCCCAGTCTAGAGAGAGGGGCCCAACCATGGAGTTTGGCTCAAGAAGACCAAGTGTCCAGTTTGTTAAGGGCGTTTTGAATTCCAACCCTGTGCTCCTAAGTGCTTGGTGTCAGTTGCAAATTTTAGAAGCATGCTCTCCACTGCATTTTCCAAATCATTCATGAAAATATTGAACAGTATCGGACCGCGGACTGATCCCTGCCGGACCCACTAGGTACACCCTCTCCGTTGGACAGCCAAACATGGAGAAGGGCTCCTGGAGTCTGGGCTTTCAACCAGCTCTGCACCAACATTACACTGATTACAGCTGGACTGCATTTCCCTCGTTTGCTTGTGAGAATGTGCTACGGGACTGTGTGAAAAGCCTTAGCAACCCCAAGCTAGATCCCATCTACTGTTTACCCACCTCCACCAGGCCCAAAACCCTGCCAAAGAAGGAAAGAGGATTGGTTTGGAATGATTTGTTCTTGACAAATCCATGCTCACTAGTCCTAAGAACCAAACTATTCTGTAGGTGCTGCTGACAAACTGAGTGCTTAAGAATGTATTGCAGGATCTCTCCAGCAATGGCAGTGAGGCTAACTAGTCTGTAAGTCTCAGGGGTCTCTTTGTTCCCCTTTTAGAGAAAGGTCCTGTCTTGTTCATGGATGGGAAGATGTTCTTTTTCAGGGATCTCAGACGAGAACTGGGGCACAGCACCTGGTTTGTCAAGGCCACAAAAAAGGAGGCAGGAACCTCTTCTCTCCTGCTGGCAAAGAACCCCAGGTACCTGAAAGACAGGGACTCACATCCCTGAATGGGCTTTTAAAAAGGCACTGGTTAAAGATTGGCCCCGACCATTTCTTGTTTCCATAGACTAGACATTTTAGCAAACTTTAGAATTCCTTGGTGCTAAACACTGTGAAACTCCCCTTTCCCCTTCACAGAGGGCTTTAACGCCCCTTATCTCACTCAGGGTCTCAACTGCCCGGAGTTTGAGAACTGTCCCTGTTCCCATTGGACTGATGGGAGGAGCCTGAGGTGCAGAGAAGGGAAGTGACCTACCCAAGCGCCTACACAGTAAGGTGGTGGCAGAGCCAGAAAGAGAAGCCACCAGTCCTGACTCCTGTTCTAACAGACAATAACCCCCCCAGAGGCAGGGATAGAGCTCAGGAATGGAGATGGTGGGGAAATTTCATTGAATCCATTTCTGTCAGAAAATCCCATTCAGGCTAATCTGGTTTGTTTCTCAAAATCATAACAAGTGGGATGAAAGTTCTTTGCAAAAATATTGTATTGCAAAACAAAAGCATCTCCTCTTTGTCAGAGTGTGTTAAATTGTCTCCTCGCACACAAAGAGGAGACACTTAGATCTCAAACATTAGATAAGATGCTTCAGTCTGAGCTAAGTCATTGCTGCTCTTAACAATTTCTAAATAAAAAAATGCAAATAAAATAGACTATTTCAGCTATTCTATTACGTGTTAATCTGCTCTGAGTAAACGTGATAAGACACCTCATATTATGCCCTACTCCTAGTGACACTCTCCAATGGATCCCCATCCTCCACCCATCGTCAGGCAGGTAAGAGCGGATCATTATTATTTCTGCTTGAAAGAGGGAGAAGCTAAGGCTGAGAAAGGAGAATTGACTTGTTTTATGTCACACAGCCAGTCAGAGGCAGAGTTGGGAATAGGACCCAAGAGCCCTGATTTTCAAACTACCCATTGGATCTTGAATTTCAGAAACTGAATGACCTGAATAAAGTGCTCTCAGATGAGCTCCAGACCAACAACAGTGACAGTAGCTATTCAGCAAGTATTTGAGGAGAACTGCAGTGTTAGAGAGAATCATGAACTGCTCAGAGACAACTAATGCAGAGAAGCGGCAAAATTCATCAAACATAGAACTGGTTTTGACTTATAAAGAGAAAAACAAGGAACTGAGTCTCCTCCCTGTCAATAACCCCCGGCTCAGCCAATCAGGGTCGAGACTGAGGATGGGAGGCTGAGGGATCTCACCAGAGAGCCCAAAGGATGGCCCAGGTCACCATTGGGGATCACTTCCCGAGCAATAGTTCAGCCTCACATTTTTGGGTAGACCTCCCACAGTGAGAACTGCAGAGCACTGCCCTGCAAAAAACTAAAAAAACCACACACACACTCTCTCTCTCCCCCTCCCTCCTGGTGTTGGGAGGGGAACAGGTAAAAGGACAAAGGAAGCAAGAGAAGAGAAAGGAGGGAGGGAGCGATGGAGGAAGAGGTGAAACAAAAAGGACAAACCCTAATGTCCCCAGTGATTCTAAGGGACAAAATCCCAGGTGCAGAATAAAATTCTGCCTCCTTAAGCTCGTGTTTTCCATGCCTCGAATTCACCTGTCACCAGATGGATCAGACTGAACAGCTTTCAAACCTCCAGGAGGCTCTTACCTTCTAAACAGGGACGGCTGTTTTCTAGTAAAATCACTACAAGGGAAGGAGAAACCTGGAAAGAGGTTCCTCCTGGTGCTCACGTCCGTGAACCCGAATACTCTCTCAGTCCTCAAAGAGAGACCTGGAGAAGGAGACTTGCTGAAGCAAAGCCACAGGGGTCTCTGAGGTTTCCCTGGCCCCTCACCCCTGTCCAGCCTTGCTGATGTCAGCATCTCTCTGTGAGGTCACCACCTCCCCACCACCTTGGACCAATAAGTCTTAGGTCCTGCAAAAGGCCTTTGTGATGTCACTGCCACATCCCTCCTTTGCTGTGCCAATGTCCTGCCCCTGGCCTGGACCTTTGGAGGTTTGAGCTACTCCCTGTGGATCACCCACTCAAGGAGCGTTCATTCTAGTCAGCAAGCCGGCTAGACAGGAAAACATCAGACGCTGCTCTCAATGCTACACTCAGTTTTTCAGAAATTAGTCGACTTTCTGGCCAGAAGAGACCATTAGATCATCTAATCTGACCCCCTGCATGTCACAGGCCTCCTGTATGACACAAGAGCTACTTTGGGGGCAAACACATTCAAGAAAGGCATCTAGTCTTCATTAAATGACATCAGGAGATGAAGAATCCACCCCTTTCCTTGGTAGCTTGTTCCTGTGGTGAATCATCCTCGCTGTTGACTATTTGTGCCTTAGTTGTAATAGGAATTTGTCTCTTTTCACCTTCCAATCATTGGGTCTTGTTATGCCTTTCTCTGCTCCATTCAAGAGCCCTTTAATAACCAATCTTTTCTCTCCATTAAGGCACTTCAACACTTCAGCGAAGTCACCTTTCAATCTTCTTTTCATAAGCTAAACAGGTTGAGCTCTTTCAATAGCTCACTAGAAGGTATTTTTCTCCAGCCCTCAGAACATTTGGTAGCTCTTTGCTGCCCTAGCTCCAATTTCACAACATCTTTTTCAAATGAGGACACCAAAACTGAAAGCTATTCCAATATCAGTCTCACTGATGCCATGTCACCTCCTGTGACGTTATTGGCATAATCTGTAACTGTATAGATCACCGTTGCGACCACTGTTCTATATTTGCAGTCAATATTGTAGAAAGGTTGTTTTGTAAGGGGTCTATGGAGAGGTTCTGATTGGCTGATTAGAATGATGCTATCTCTAGATGTGTATCATTTTTGTAGTTGATGTTATGAATATTGGCTCTATGCTGCCCATATTTCAAATTTGTGCCATAATGGGGGACAAAACAGCTACCTTGTTAGAAGTGGCTTTGCCAATAGATGGAACCTGGGATTTAAACTCCCAATGATCGCACTGTGTTTGGGATCCATTTGAATTCCTCTCCCAGGTTTTTGACACTTTCATCTCCACTCATAGCGACTCTGATAGAGGATTAAAGAAGTCAAAGCATCATCTCCAAGCACAGACAACGGAGAATGCTTCATCACATGACACTTTGAGAAGTGGATGGATAGAACGTGATGAAGATAAACTCTGCCTGGCTCAGACAAAAGATAACAGTTGTGCAGTGATGAGGAAGGAGGGAATCTCTGAGTCACCCGTCCACGGTCGTGTCTTCACAGTGCTCCCAAGCTGGAGAGTGAAGAACCCCCTGGGTCCCACCGTGAGACTGAGGAACAGGAGGCCTGTCACCCCTATTCCTGCCGTCCTGCATTCCTGGTGTCCAGCATCCCAGAGGGCCTCCGTGCCAGCAACGAAACCCAACTGTCGTCTGGACTCCCCAGTGCTCCTCCTCAACGGTTCTAAATCAGCGGGAGAGTGGAAGGTCCTGGGCGTCGCGCCGGCACCTGGGATCCACTGCACCTGAACAGTGGGGAAAGGTTTCTGTGTTGGGGCATTGTTTAGTGTTTTCTAGTTTCCAAGGGAGGGTTTATGGGCCTGAGCGTTAAGCTCCCAAACCCAGTCACTGTTTCATTGTATTCATTAAGTTTGCATTTTCCCCTGTTCCCCCAGCTTTCTGTACCTTTACCCTGACTACACTTACCTTTGTTTGTGCCAAACCACCTTGTCTCCTCTTTATTTTATTTACACCTCAGAAGGAGGGAGGCAAAATCCACTGGTGATAGAGACAGGAGGGAGTCGAGTTTGTATCTCCTGAGAAAAGGGGCTTTTTCCTTTCCTATTTCTCCCCTACCATTTCTAACATTTTCCTTTGAAGCGTTGCCTTATTCAGCTTGAGGAAACATTAGCTTTTAAGATAAAAACTACGAAATACAGAACTAGAGACATTTTTTAGAAATCTGGAATTTAGACATTTTATTTAAAGCCGGGGAGGGGGGGGTGTTGGAGTTTCTGAGAAGGTTTTTGTTTGCAAGAAGCAACATTGTTGTGTCTGTTATTGTACCAAGTGGGGAGATGGTTGTCTATAAAGGAAGAGTCAAGACTAAATGCATCCAGTGAGGACGGGATTTGAACCCATGCATGCAGAGCACAATGGATTAGCAGTCCCTCACTTTAACCACTGGGCCACCTTATCTGAGCTGTAATAAAAGGGACAGGAGGAGAAATCTAAGGCCGATAGAGATAGGGACACTAAGGAGTTTTTAAATACTAAGCGTAAGCAGGGTCTGAATGAGCTCCCCCCTCACATCTAGTGAGGAGCTGGGGAAAGACTTCAGGAACAGACCGTGTTTGCATAGACACACCTACTCTGCCTAGCTATGCAGCATGATGGGGCCGCTTCCCCAAAATGACCAGTTTGGGATGGTCTTGGGTTACAAATCACTTTAAGATTGAGTGGAATAAAATGTTATTCTCCTTCCTCTATGAGTGAAGGGCAGCAGAATAGACCTAGTCCATCCTGATGGAGGGGTAGATGGGTGAGGAATAGCTTTTATTGGACTGCAGAGAAGGATTGAGGACATCACGCTAAAACAGTGGTCCCCAAATATTTCACATTGTGCCCTCTTAACCATGGCTGTGGCCCCTCGGAAGCCACGGTCGAGAAGCAGGGCTGGGAGTGGGGCTGTTGCTTGCTGGGGAGAGGGATGAGGACAGGGGCAAGGGGGTCATCGCTGGGCTGGGAGCCAGAGGCCCAGACTGAGGGTGGGGTTGGGGAAGAGCTGGGACAGAGTGGGGCTGAGTGGTGCTTCCTCCCTGCCCTCCATGGGGGCTGACTCAGGCCCTGAGGTTCCCCCATGAATGTTCCTTTGTGTCTCCCTAGGAGTCATACCCCACATTATGGGGACCACTGAACCCTACTCGCTAAGCAGGGGCTAGTGATGCCAAAGCCCAGGGAAAGGGAGAAAAAGTGTGGGGTCCCCAGCACCAGAACCATGCACCCCCTTCTGTCTGTGGCTCTGCCCCCTTCCACCCATAGCCCCATCCACTATCACCTCTGTTCCACCCCTTCCCCCACCAGCCCCACCCTGTCACTCCTTTACCCTTGACCCGCTGTGGCCCTGAGACCAGAGAAGCTCCGTACCCCTGCTGCAGCCCCTGGGCCGTAGCAGGGAGTGGGAGTTCCTCCAGCCCTGGGGCTGACATAGGGGAGACTTTTGCAGGGTGGCCTAATTTGGCCGGGGTCCCAGTCATGGGCCCCACTGTCCCCTTGGTGATGCAAGGTTTGGGGAGAGTGAGCCCCCCCGACCTCCATTACGTGCCGCCCAGGCTACCGCTGCTCAATGTGGGGCCAGTCTCTGTGTTTTCTGCTGCTTGTGCTGGGGAGCCTGGCCGGCACTAGGGGTGGGGCCCCCAGCAGCCACCCAAGGCTCCAGGGGGTCAAAGGGCACCGTGTGGCAGTGCAAAGGTGCTCACTGCTCTCCCCTGCCCCAATGCTCCTCCATGGGCCCATAGAGGGTTGGGGGGAGTGAGGAGCAACACTATGTGCTCCATGCGTCCTGGTCACTTTCCCCACCTGGGCTGTGCTGTGAGGGGAGCATCAGAAGCTGCTGCTCTCTGCCCTCCTCTTATGCAGCCCAGCTGAGGAAAGTGACCTGGATGCAGGGAGCTCGGATGACTTCACTTCTCATCTCCACACCCCCACAGCCCCTAGGGGTACCCGGAGGAGCAGCATCCCAGGGAGGAGCAATGCTAGCTGCTCCATGCACACAGATCACTGTCCGCACGTGGGTGCAGGAGGGGGCACAGGGGTTGGGGACAAAAGAGAGGGTAAAGGGGTTGGGGTGAAGGGAGTGCAGGAGAGGGGCAGTGGCTGGTGGCACAGGAGGGGGTGCAGGGGTTAGGGGTGAAGGGAATTCAGGAGGGGGCAGTGGCTGGTGGCACAGGAAGGGGTGCAGGGGTTTGGGGTGAAGGGGGTGCAGGAGATGGAAGTGGCTGGTGGCACAGGAGGGAGTGCAGGGGTTAGGGGTGAAGGGGGTGCAGGAGAGGGGCAGGGGTTGAGACGTCGGGGTTGGGGTGAAGGGGGTGCAGGAGAGGGTCAGTGACTGGTGGCACAGGAGGGGGTGCAGAGTTAAGGGGTGAAGGGGGTTCAGGAGAGGGGCAGTGGCTGGTGGCACAGGAGGGGTTGCAGGGGTTAGGGGTGAAGGGGGTGCAGGAGATGGCAGTGGCTGGTGGCACAGGAGGGGGTGCAGGGGTTAAGGGTGAAGGGGGTTCAGGAGAGGGGCAGTGGCTGGTGGCACAGGAGGGGTTGCAGGGGTTAGGGGTGAAGGGGGTGCAGGAGATGGCAGTGGCTGGTGGCACAGGAGGGGGTGCAGGGGTTAAGGGTGAAGGGGGTTCAGGAGAGGGGCAGTGGTTGGTGGCACAGGAGGGGGTGGAGGGGTTAGGGGTGAAGGGGGTGCAGGAGATGGCAGTGGCTGGTGGCACAAGAGGGGGTGCAGGGGTTAGTGGTGAACGGGGTGCAGGAGAGGGTCAGTGGCTGGTGGCACAGGAGGGGGCGCAGGGGTTAGGGGTGAAGGAGGTGCAGGAGAGGGGCAGTGGCTGGTGGCACAGGAGGGGGTGTAGGATTAGGGTGAAGGGGGTGCAGGAGAGGGGCAGTGGCTGGTGGCACAGGAGGGGGTGCAGGGGTTAGGGGCGAAGGGAATTCAGGAGGGGGCAGTGGCTTGTGGCACAGGAAGGGGTGCAGGGGTTAGGGGTCAAGGGGGTTCAGGAGGGGCAGTGGTTCGTGGCACAAGAGGGGAGCATGGGAGTTAAGGGCAAAGGGGACACAGTGTAGGGGTTAGGGCACAGGAGGGGGCAGGAGTCGGGGTGAAGGAGGCACAAGGGTTGGGAGTGCCGGAGCTAGGGGGTAAAGGGAGAGGGGGATCGTCTTGGGGCGATGGGGAAGTGCCAAAGTCTAAGTTTTACCCAGGGCACCATTTCCCCTAACGCTGATCCTTGGTAACACTTCTTGCTGGGACGGGGAGGGGAGAGAGATGAGGCGTTTTCTCTCTGTTTCTTTCCTCTCCATTTTTTGCTCCTTCCTTCAATTCCAGAATCCTCCCTTGTGTTTCAGACTGTGCAGTGACGCCCTCCCAACCCCAGGCCTCTGGAGCCTTTGGAGCAGAAAGATCCCAGGAGCTGAGGGTGAATTCAGGAGTGAGTAGCTGGCAGGAAGGAGTCCTAGCAGTTCTTCTGGGAGCACAGGTGAGGAATGACTCCCCCTTCCCTAGATTCTCCCCATGGGAACAGGGAGGGTTGTGTGATAAATTCCTGTAACTCTTCTGCCCCTCTGAGTTGGCAGAAACAATTGCTGGGTTCAGTATCTAGATAGCTAAGGATTAATGTCTCTTTCACCTGAAGCACCTGACCAGAGGACCAATCAGGAAACCGGATTTTTTCAACTCTGGGTGGAGGGAAGTTTGTGTCTGAGTCTTTTGTCTGTCTGGCTGCTTTCTCTGAGCTTTGGAGAAGCAGTTTCTACTTTCTAGCCTTCTGTTTCTAAGTGTAAGGACAAAGAGATCAGATAGTAAGTTATATGGTTTCTTTTCTTTGGTATTTGCATGAATATAAGTGCTGGAGTGCTTTGATTTGTATTCTTTTTGAATAAGGCTGTTTATTCAATATTCTTTTAAGCAATTGACCCTGTATTGTATCATCTTAATACAGAGAGACCATTTGTATGTATTTTTCTTTCTTTTTATATAAAGCTTTCTTTTAAGACCTGGTGGGGTTTTCTTTACTTCAGGGAAATTGAGTCTGTACTCACCAGGGAATTGGTGGGAGGAAGAAATCAGGGGAGATCTGTGTGTTGGATTTTCTAGCCTGATTTTGCATTCCCTCTGGGGGAATAGGAAAGTGCTTTTGGTTTCCAGGATTGGGAACGGAGAGGGGGAGTCACTCTGTGTAGTTTCACAGAGCTTGTGTCTGTGTATCTCACCAGGAGCACCTGGAGGGGGGAAGGGAAAAAGGATTATTTCCCTTTGTTGTGAGACTCAAGGGATTTGGGTCTTGGGGTCCCCAGGGAAGGTTTTTCAGAGGGACCAGAGTGCCCGAAAACACTCTAATTTTTTGGGTGGTGGCAGCAAGTACCAGGTCCAAGCTGGTAACTAAGCTTGGAGGTTTTCATGCTAACCCCCATATTTTGGACGCTAAGGTCCAAATCTGGGACTAAGGTTATGACACTCCCCCTTCCCTAGATTCTCCCCATGGGAACAGGGAGGGTTGTGTGATAAATTCCTGTAACTCTTCTGCCCCTCTGAGTTGGCAGAAACAAGGGCTGGGTTCAGTATCTAGGGGTTCTGCTTCAATAAAACAATACAAAACTGGCTCGAGCCCCCACCCAGTGACCTGGGACAATTACACATCACCCCCCTGGGTGCCTCTAGGAGGCAATACTTCCCCTCTTGCAAGCAGGGAGTCTGAGCCTCTCCACTCCACCAGCCATTCCATGAACCACTCCAGTGGTCCCTGCAAACTGCTCTGCTGGGGCAGCAAAGAGCCACCAAATGTTCTGAGGGCTGGAGAAAAATGCCTTTTAGTGAGTAGTGAAAGAGCTCAACCTGTTTAGCTTATCAAAAGAAGATTGAAAGATGACTTCACTGAAGTGTTGAAGTGCCTTCAGGGAGAGAAAAGACTGGGTATTAAAGGGCTCTTTAATCGAGCAGAGAAAGGCATAACAAGACCCAATGGACGAAAAGTGAAAAGAGAAATTCATATTACAAATAGGGCGCAAAAATTCAGCAGTGAGGATGATTCACCACAGGAACAAGCTACCAAGGAAGGTGGTGGATTCGCCATCTCCTGATGTCATTTAATGAAGACTAGATGCCTTTCTGGAATGTTTTTGCCCCCAAAGTAGCTCTTGTGTCATACAGGAGGCCTGTGATATGCAGGGGGTCAGATTAGATGCTCTAATGGTCTCTTCCGGCCATAAAGTTGACAAATTTCTGAAAAACAGAGTGTAGCATTGGGAGCAGCGTCTGATGTTTTCCTGTCTAGCTGGCTTGCTGCCTAGAACGAACACTCCTTGAGTGGGGTGATCCACAGGGAGTAGCTCAAACCTCCAAAGGTCCAGGCCAGGGGCAGGACATTGGCACAGCAAGGGAGGGGTGTGACAGTGACATCACAAAGGCCTTTTGCAGGACCTCAGACTATTGGTCCAAGGTGGTGGGGAGGTGGTGACCTCACAGAGAGATGCTGACATCAGCCAGGCAGGACAGGGGTGAGGGGCCAGGGAAACCTCTGAGACCCTTGGGGCTTTGCTTCAGCAAGTCTCCTTCTCTAGGTCTCTCTTTGAGGACTGAGAGAGTATTTGGGTTCACGGACGTGAGCGCCAGGAGGAACCTCTTTTGAGTTTTCTCCTTCCCTTGTAGTGATTTTACTAGAAAACAGCTGTCCCTGTTTAGAAGGTAACAGCCTCCTCGAAGGAAGGGGTATCATGAGGTTGTCAGAGTTCAGATGCCAATGCCCCACCGCCCCCACTGTAAGGAAGCTCCTGCCACCTGCTCTGTGTTTGCAGGGCGGGAGAGAGCAGCATTCACGGCAGAAATTTGCTCCTGGCTGCCGGAGCAGAGCAGCAGGCTTAGCTGTCAGAACTTCCTGGAGCTATGAAAGGGGAGGGTCCCATGGCTCTGTAGCAGAATGCAGGGCAGGCGAGTTCACGGCAGGCATTATGGGATACTGGAGGAGGCCAGTTATGGTTATATAATAAATGGTAGCATCTACACTGGCACTCTGTCCCTTTAAGTTTGCTGCAAAAAGCTCTAGGCCTGTCATCGAAGTGGTTTTATTTTGTCACCAAAACAGGGCAGTTTTGTCACCAGATGTGGCATTGCAGTGTGTACACCAGCCACGAGCTGCCGACCGAAGGTGGTCAGACACTGTGTTTTAACCAGATGCAAGCACCATCGCTTAGCTGGCTAAAGCACTTGCCTTGTAAGCAGGAGATCCTGGGTTCAGGTCCCTAGGGGAGTGGCTTTTGGGGTACATGGTATTGGCTACTGTCAGAAGACAAGATTCAGAGCTAGATGGGCCTTCGGCCTAGCCCAGTGTGGTTTTTCTTATGGTTTAAATTATGCTCAGAGCCACTGATAATAGAGTTATTGAAAGTTTGGGAGATAAGAGCTGATAGGACAGTGGTCCAGTCCCCTCGCAGCTGACCCCCTCCCTCTGAGACAGGGGCAGGTCTGAGCTCTCGCACCAAATGCTCATTGTGGCTGCCAGAATCTGTGGGCAGCTCATTTAATTTGCATTGAGGGTTGAGTCCTGCTTTGTGCCCAGTGTCTGAGAATGAAAATCCTAAACCGCCCTTTGAAACAACAAAAGCAGCAGGACGTGTTATTGTCCCTGCCCCAAAGCAGATAGACCAATGGAGAAATGCCACTGAGTCCACGGTAATACTCCACTGCCATTTTACCTTTTTTGCTTGCTAAACTCCCTCCCAACCTTGTGGGGTCCCAGACCCCGGTATTGAGCCTGAGCTGAGATGTCTACACTGCAAATTTACCACTCCACGGCCCAAGCCCCAGGAGCCGGAGCTGGCATGGGGCAGCCCTGGATGTTTCAATGCAGTGTGGACATAGCCTAGCATTATGTCTACACTGCCATTAGCACACCCAAGTCACTATTCTCAAACCCTGGGTCAGCTGATTCAGGCTTGTGGGGCTTGTGTGACAGGGTAATAAAATTACAGTGTAGACACTTGGGCTTAAGCCCAGCCTCTGAGACTCCACAAGGGGTGAGGGTCTCCGAGCCTGGGCTCCAGTCTGAGCCCAAATGTCTACACTGCAGTTTTTAGCCTCACAACCTGAGCCCCAGGAGCCCAAATCAGATCATCTAGGCCAGCCAGGCCACAGGGATTTTATCTCAGTATAGCTGCACTCTCAGGGTACGTCTACATTGCAATGCAAGCCCAGGGTTAGCAGAAGTCATGTCATCAGCCCCAACACATAAACCTAAACTATGAGGAAAAGATCCACCCACAAATAAGCTGGGCAGTGTCCTTCTCCCTAAGGTTCGTAAGTCCAGCAACCAAAAGTCATTTAACATGAGCCATCTCCTCTCTGCACCCCACTCACAGCTGTTGTCCTTAGTCAGTGCAAGCCCAGAGGTGCCTCTGTAGAGTTCATCTGCCATCCTGTGTGGAAAAGGGGGAAAATAAGAAGGCACCGTACTCACTATGTTGTCTACGGACTCACTCACCCCTCCACAGCCACCCTGTCTTAAAGTTGGTCTAACACATAAATTTTAGCATGAGGACTCAGGCCCCAGCCCACTTGGCTTTGGAACCAATGTCCCCTGCCTAGCAAGTGCTATTGAATTGAGGGTGAGTCCCTCCATCTGGGTCTGCCAAGCACAGTTCTGCTGCCCTCGATTCACACAAGAAGGACAACAACCCTTTATTTCTCCTGTCCCAATAACAAGGAGACTGGGAATCCAACACCAGCCAAAAGTGATCATTTTGGCAAGCAACCCAACATATTGCCAACATACTGTAAAATCCACATGAAGACTCATACACGAAACCTTGCAAGAAAATCTTCCTGAGGGGGTCTGAAGCACCTGCTGCTGGGGGGAAGGAAGGAGCTGTGGGTTGAGATTGAGGGGCACTGGGAATAGGAGGGGGTTGTGGGTAGTACAGAGGAGAAGGGTGAAGAGGAGCAGGCTTTGGTTGGGAGTGAGGAGCAGTGAGCATAGGAGGGACTGAGGGTTGGGACTGAGGGGCACTGGGCAAAGAGGGGACATGGGTTTAGGCTGAAGAGTATCCTCATTTCGGGATCCAGCAGAACAGGGGAAGGCAGCAGGTGATTCTAATTCCATAGGGATATTTTGTGTGTGTGCGTGCAGGGGACGAACATGCTGTATGCCCAGAGGCCTTTATTCCTCCAGCCTGCAAGGACAGAGGGGCTGTCAGGAAGTTGCCCCTTCAATCCCCCACACACAAAGGCCCTTCTTAGAAAAGGCAAAATCCTGAAGAGAAAAAACATCAAAGAAGACTCCAGAAAGACAGATTTTTAAGATATAATGAGTAGTTTATTACCTGACCAGGGACTTGAACCCTCAGATTAAAAGTCTGATACTTTACCAACTGAGCTAGTCAGACTCACAAACAAATGCAGCAAATTGGTGCAGAGGAGAAACTAGTCAAGGAAACGAAAGCAGGAAACAAAAGGGGAAACCTGCTGCTCTCTCTGGCCTGGTCAACACTACGAGTTTATGTCACATTAACCCTGCATCCGTCCACACAAAGAAGCCCTTTATATTGATATAAAGGGCTCTTAATACTGGTATCTGTACTCCTCCTTGATGACAAGTAGTGCTGAAATCAGTATTGCCATGTCAGATTAGGGTTAGTGTGGCTGCAATTTGACGGTATTGGTCTCTGGGCGCTATCCCACAGTGCACCATTGTGACTGCTCTGGACAGCAATCTGAACTCGGATGCACTGGCCAGGTAGACAAGAAAAGCCCCGTGAACTTTTGAATTTCATTTCCTGTTTGCCCAGCGTGGAGCGCTGATCAGCACAGGTGACTATGCAGTCCCAGAATCAAAAAAGAGCTCCAGCATGGACTGTTCGGGAGATACTGAAGCTGATCTCTGTATGGGGAGATGAATCTGTTTTATCAGAACTCCGTTCCAAAAGACGAAATACCAAAACATTTGAAAAAATCTCCAAGGCTATGATGGACAGGGGCCACAATAGGGACTCAACGCAGTGCTGAAACTTAAGGAACTGAGACAAGCGTACCAGAAAGTCAAAGAATGAAATGGGGACGCTCATGGAGGGAGGGGCGACTGAGGATTGTAGCTATCCCACAGTTCCCGCACTCTCCAAAAACCATTTGAATTCTTGGCTGAGTTCCCAAAGCCTGAAGGGTCAAAAACATTGTCGCGGGTTGTTCAGAGTATATGTCGTTCCCCCGCCTCCTGCCCCCATGAAAGCAAAGGGAAAAAAATCCTCTCTCACCTTTTTTCAGTGTCACTGTATGTCTACTGGATGCTGCTGGCAGATGTGGTGCTGGAGCACTACACAGCAGCATCCCCTTCCCTTCCCTTGCGGACAGCAGACGGTACAGTAGGACAGGTATCCATCATCGTCGTCCCGTGAGTGCTCCTGACTGGCCTCGGTGAGGTCGGCCGGGGGTGCCTGGACAAAGATGGGAATGACTCCCAGGTTCATTCATAGGAGCTGGAGGCTGCGCTCCCCTCCCCCCTTTGATCCCTGCTTGCAGAAGCAATAAAGTCAGTGTTGTTTCAAATTCCTGCATTCTTTATTACTTCATCACACAAATGGGAGGATAACTGCCATGGTAGCCCAGGAGGGGTAGGGGAGGAGGGAAGCAATGGGTAGGGTTGTTGCAGGGGCACCCACTAGAATGGCATGCAGAGCATCATTTTTGAGGGATCTCTAGGGCTCTGACCCGGAGCGCCAGTTTGCCCTTCTGGATCTTTAGTAGGCTTGCCTGATAATCTAGGCAGAACTGATTCTCCATTAGACAAAACTTAAAGAAGAGAATGACCTGGGGAGTCATTCCTATTTTTGTCCATAAGCCCGTGGCCGACCCCATCGAGGCCAGCCAGGAGAACCCATGACAGCAGCAGATGGTGCAGTATAACTGGTAACTGTCATTGTCAACTTGCAAAGCAGCAGACGGTACAGTAGGGCTGGTAACCATCTTTGCTAACTTGCAAAAAGCAAGGGGATGCTGCTGTGTAGCACTGCAGTACCACGTCTGTCAGCAATATAAAGAAGACATACGGTGACAGTGAAAAAAGGCTGAACGGGCTCCTTGGTTGCTGTGCTATGGCGTCTGCCCGGGCAATCCAGGGAAAAGGGCGCAAAATGATTGTCTGCTGTTGTTTTCATGGAGGGAGGATTGAGTGATGACATTTACCCAGACTCACTCATGACACTATTTTTGCCCCATCAGGCATTGAGATCTCAACCCAGAATTCCAATGGGCAGGGGAGACTGCGGGAACTATGGGACAGTTACCCACAGTGCAACGCTCTGGAAATTGTATAAAGTCGACGACACAGGCCCATACTAAGCATATTAATTCGGCGGTGTGCGTCCATGTACCAAGGCTAGCATCAATTTCCCTAGCCAGGCCCTTTGGAGGTTTGAGCTACTCCCTGTGGTCACCCCACTCAAGGAGCGTTCGTTCTAGGCAGTAAGCTGGCTAGACAGTAAAACTTCAGATGCTGCTCCCAATGCTACACTCAGTTTTTCCGAAAACTAGTATCTGTAAAATTAGTCTACTTTCTGGCCAGAAGAGACCATTACAGCATCTAATCTGACCCCCTGCATATCACAGGCCTCCTGCATGACACTATAGCTACTTCTGGGGGAAAGGCATCTAGTTTTCATTGAATGACTTCAGGGGATGGAGATTCCACCACTTTCCTTGGTAGCTTGTTCCTGTGGTGAATCATCCTCGCTGTTGACTATTTGGGGCTTAGTTGTAATATGAATTTGTCTCTTTTCACCTTCCAATCATTGGGTCTTGTTATGTCTTTCTCTGCTCCATTCAAGAGCCCTTTAATACCCAATCTTTTCTCTCCATTAAGGCACTTCAACACTTCAGTGAAGTCACCTTTCAATCTTCTTTTGATAAGCTAAACAGATGGAGCTTTTTCAATAGCTCACTAGAAGGCATTTTTCTCCAGCCCTCAGAACATTTTGGTGGCTTTTTGCTGCCCCAGCTCCAATTTCACAGTATCTTTTTCAAATGAGGACACCAAAACTGGAGACAGTATTCCAATATCAGTCTCACTGATGCCGTGTCACCTCCTGTGATGTTCTTGACATAATCTATAACTTTATAGATCACCATTGTGACCACTGTTCTATATTTGCAGCCAATATGATAGAAAGGTTGTTGTGAAAGGGGTCTATGGAGAGGTTCTGATTGGCTGATTATAATGATGCTATCTCTAGATGTGTATCATTTTTGTAGTTGACTTTATGAATATTGGCTCTATGCTGTCTGTATTCAAACTTGTGCTATGCTTCCGAGGAACACCCCAGCCAGACAAGTTGGTGTCAGTTCTGCCTAGCCTGCTTCATGGCCCATTAAGGACCATCAGCTCTACAATCAACCCATTGAGAGAAGGTAGATATGCCTTGTGGCTCAGCAAGTTATGCAGGGACAAAACTCAAAGGTTTTTCTATGCCACGTGCTGGATAGAGTGTCCTTGGGACAAAGAAAACAAAGACCACATGGCAAGAGACTGTAAAAGGCTGATGCCTCGTCTCCATCTTGTCTTCAGTCCTGCTTCATACCTCTGAAGGGACTTTGCTACAAACTGAAGCTCTGTACAAGGGACTGAATGACCCATCCCAGCTGTGGATGGACTCCAGAGACTTGATTTGAACCTGCAGTTTATTCCATCACTGCTACAAGCCTGAACCAAGAACTTTGCCATTACTGTATGTGAAGGGTTAAAATTCATGTGCATATTATATAACAACCTGGTCTATGGATTGTGCCAGCTCTTTTCCAGACCCAAAGTCCAGAGTATAATCAAGGGGCCAGAAGCCTAGAAAATAGTGACCAGCTAAAAGAAAGCTGGGTAAACAGAAAGCCTTGCTTGCTAAGATAGGCTTGGTCAGCAAATTGCCAGGTGTTGGAGCTAAGAACTAAAGAATTGTATCTTATTCAGAGTTGCAGATTGAACAAAGAATCCCTGTTCCTATTGTGTAAGTCTCTTCTGTAGGGAGACGTTCTTCCCAGAGATCCAACCTTGAGTTTATGAAAAGTTGACAGATGTCAATATAAGATATGGCATCCTTCCACCTCCCTTCCCAGGGACCAATGCCTTGCCTTAAGACACACAGAAAACAATCTTTATTGCCATATACTTTCACTGTTTCTTTGCTTTAAACTCTAGGAATGTACCTGGAGGACAATCAAAGGAGTTGCTCCTTTCCTATGGACCTCAAATCAGAATTCAGCATAGATATTTTATACTAATAACATTTTATCAAAGTATTCATGAAATGTTAACTTGCTAACTTGAGACCATGGGTGGAGACATTATGTAACCTGTTAAACTTTGGCTACTGTGCTTATCATGTCTTGCTGCAAAACCTATCCCAGAGTTTGGAACTCGCTATCCCGTCTCTTTCCCCCACCCATGGAAAATCTATATATTCTATTGTAATCAATTAACAGTGTCTCTGAGCCTAATAAGCAAGGTGACACTCTGCCACTTCTGTGTGTAATAAACTCCTATTCTTGCCCTCTACATGGTGGAGATTTATGTCCTTCACAGACACCTGCTGAACAAAGAGGAGATTCAGCATCCAGCTTGGCTGAATGTGTCTTCTCTCCCCACAGCTTGATGATCTTCTGAGGAAATGAAGAAGACTGCCTTTGCCTACCTGCACATTGCTTGCAAAAGAAACAAGTCTTTTTGGTGGCAAGTGTTGAAAGGAGCCATTAGACAAATGTGGAGACAGGAAAAATGTCCCCCAACTCAACTGGCATCTGTGGATGCTGAAGTCACAACACAAAGTGCTAAACAGTATATGAGCACAGGCTGGTGTCAGAAGAGTCTCTACCAAAGCCTTTTCCACCAGCAGGGGCCTCTCTGTGCGCAGAACTCCTGGTAGTGTGATGGCTGCAGGCAGTGGAGAACTCTATTTTGGCATCTCTTTGTCAGTGAACATCTACAGAGGCTGTTTAAAGGTCTTTAGATAGTGATCTTTGGGAAGAGCTGGCTGAAGTGTCTTCCTAGTAACCAGAAGATCCTGGCTTGGCCTGCCAGTTCTTCCGTGCAAGTCTTGAGGGAAATGGGGAATGTCTGTAGTTTGGAATTTGCTGGTGTTGTCCTGGACCATCAAAGGGAACAGTTGCAAGTATTTTCTCAGGGCAGGCACCATGGCTTGGGTGGCCAAAGCACCTGTCTAGTAAACAGGAGATCCTGGGTTCAACTCCCAGTAGTACCTTGTTCTACAGGTTTTGTCTCCTCTGCTCACATTTTCCTGTGTCTTTCTAGGAAACAGAAGAGACCTCCCTTGGTATCCAAGTCATTGCTTGCTAAGGAAAAGGCTTCTTTGGAGAGAAACATTGGGAAGAATCAAATCACAAGCCTGGAGTTGATGAAAAGGCTGCTGTGACTGGCATTGGCATGGTGGTTGCTTTGACTGCAATTGCTGCAACACAAAAGCCTGCACCACACGTCCTTGTGATTCGCTGGGGATGTCCACACACAGATGTCATGTCATCTTCCTTTTGATTGTCACTGATGAAAAATGGAGCAGCTGGGAGAAAAGTCCCAGAGGCACTTGCCAGGTAAAGTAGAGGTTAGAGATGCAGCACCCAGTGGTGCGTTGCCAAAACTGTCCACTCCTCCCACTTTTTGGTCAATCTTTTGAAGAAGCAGAGAAGACTGCCTCTGCCTTGCAGTGCAAATGCTTCCAAAAGAAAACGGTCATTTTTTCTGACAAGTGTTGGAAGAGGCACCTAAGAAATGTGGAGACAAGGAAAAGGTCATCGTAACTCAACTTGCATCCATGACTCTTGAGGCCACAACGCAGAGCACTGAACGACCACAGCTGGGGACAGAAGGGCCTTTTTTAAAGGCATTTTCCACTAGCAGGGTCTTCTCTGTTCACAGAATTTCTGATAGTTTGATGTCTGCTGGCACTGGAGATCACTATTTTGGCATCTCTCTCTCTGTCTCAGTGAGCACCCGCTGTGGTTGTTGAAAGTCTGTGATGGGATCTATGGGATGCAACTGAACAGTGGGACCCCTGAGCCCTTTGTCCCACCACCTGGGCTCCCTCTCACACATGTGATACTGAGACAAGCTGTGAATCTCTGGCAGATATTGCACTTACACAGACATCCGTAGGTAGGGACACAGCCAACTGAATTACATGAATGCTTCTGCAGCCACTCATAACACTCATGATAGAAAGTCGCCCCCCCTACAGCTCTGCAGCCTTGCACCCCTGGATCATACCATCTTGCCTTAATCAGAAGCCTGATCAGTGTGAGTTTATTACACAGGGTCCACCCCTCCCTCACTGTGAACAGTACATGAACCAGCCTTGTAATGAAGCTGAGATTTCCCAAGAACTTCAAGCAAAATACACCAGTTTAAGTAGAGCATAAAACAGATTTATTAACTACAGAAAGATGGAGTTTTAAGGATTATAAGTGGTAGGAATAAAAGCTCAAAGTAAATTACCATGGAAATTAAAGATAAATTCACAATCTAAACTTTACACCTTATTACACTAGGGCGTAGTTCAGTTATGCACACAGGAAGGCTTAATGCTCGAGCTGCTGCACATGCTGGGCAGGCTTAAGGTCGGGCTCCCCATGGCAGGAGAGAAGAAGACTCGGCCCCTGGAGGGGCAGGCTGGGGCTTCCTGGATCCCATTTGCTCACAGCCAGCGCCCTGCCCCCACTCCCAAGTCATCCATGGCGCCCCCAGGTCGGCCAGAATGGAGCAGCAGTTTTCACTGCACTACGTCCACTTATGGCTTAAAGGCAACTCCCAGACTCACCACAGTCCACCATCTCGGCCAGAAAGGAGCCCACTCAGCCTCACCATTGCTGCTTTTCCTTCCCCCCAGAACTCCGCTTCTCCTGGGCTGCAAGTAGCCATCCCTGGGATGCCAACAGGCAGCCACAGGGGTCTGTCTCCCAGCAGCCAACCGCAACTCCATGGGTTCAGCCCTCAGAAGGGCAGGTGGGGGTTTCCTGGATCCCACTTGCTCACAGCCAGGCCAGCCTCCACCTCTAAAACCATCAGTCATGCGCCCAGGTTGGCCATAAAGGTGCCGCCATTCTCCACTTGGACTCAGCTTTGCTTGTTTTCCTTTCACCCAGAACCTCCCTTCTTCTCCTGAGCTGCAAGTAGCCACTCCTGGGAAGCCAAGAGGCAGGCACAGGATTCTACCTCCCAGCAGCCAACCACACCTCCCCAGGCTTTGCAGAATGAAGGGTGGTGCTCTACTAACCCCACTTAGCCGCACAGCTTCTTCCCTGCCTTCCTCAGCTCAACTTTCCTCTATTGCCCCATTCCTGCCTCACTTCCTCCTTTGGCCAGTCACGCAAAGGAGCCCAGCAGGAAGTGAGAGCCTCTATAGGCCAACCTCCAACAGCAGAGGTGGCCAAGATACAAGCCTCCAAATGCTGACTGGCCTAACTACTCTAGGTTCTCCAGCCTGACACCAAGGTGCTTTCTCCACTGCTGTCAGCATCCTCTGTCATGCAGGGGTTGGAGTTATCCCAGGGACAGGCCAATATGAGGAGTGCCCTTTCTGAACAACAAGGGGATCTGGGAAAAGGAACCCAGCCTGTTTCCGCCTGGTTTCGAAACAGGGACCTTTTGCAGGTTAGGTAAATGTGATAACCGCTACACTACAGAAACTCCACCTACTGGGTTGTTGCTCACTCTGGCACAGACCGATGGACAAATCTAGAGAATGTGGTGGTAGCCCCTCGATAGGTCAGCTGGCAGGGCAGAGGACTGGAGCCAGCACTCAGGAAGTCGTCCTAACCTCACCCGTGTGACTCCAGCTTGAGGGAGAGCTTCTTTTTCTTCTCCTTGCTGACAAAGAGCAAGAGAAGAATGAAAGGTCAGGTGGGCCAACTCGGTGCAGAAGCCCATCCTGTCTTTTCCTGCTGCATAGCCTGAAATGAGGGACTCGTGGCAGTTAAAGGAACTGCTGCACTCTCGGAAAACATCCCGCCCGTGCAAAAAGGAGGATAGAAGAGCCTGTTAGTCTAGCACGCTCCCAACTGAACTGTTTCAGCAGCTGCTAGGTTTCTTTTTGGCCTGTTACTTTTCTGTCTGGGATGTTGTTGTCAGCTGTGGCACAGAAAAAGGACGTCATTGCGAGCTGCCCATGAAGATAAGATTAACTTTTGCCTTCCTTGCTCGGCTTTACTTGATTCCTCACCCTATTCCTGCCTTAGTTCCTGTGTTACCTGAAGGCAACGGGAGCCCAGCAGTACGAAGAGGAAGTTAGACAGCTAGACCCTGGTGGCAAAAGTTCTACCACCGCTTGCCACCCCACTCTCTTCTCCCAGATTCACCTATTGACCGCCAGGGACTTGGTGCCCAGCAGCGCAACGGAAGGCAGTGGACAGAGCCACCCTCGCCTTGAAGCTCTGGCTCATTAAACCGTATCTTCAGTCGCTGATGGCCAATGAGAGACCAACAGCGCTTGCTATTTTAGCACTTGAAAATGCCATTGGTCAGTCACTGGATCTCTTTAATGCTGTTACATAACAAATGAAAATAGAATCTCAGTGTGACATTCTGTACCTTTGGGGGAGTGTGCTGTAACCCCCATATTCCTCATTTTCATATAATCGTGATCTTATATACAGAGCATGCCTTGTAAGGTATCAGGGGAAAGGATATGATCTGCTGAAAGTCATTTCTCTACCCATAGATGTTTACCATTCATGCATATGAAGTTATGAGAATTGTGCAGTGTGGTTATCACTATGCTGTAAGGTGGGGGAGTCAGCCAAATATTAGCTCCCCAGTGACAACAGCAAGGAAAGTAACCAACACCCGGACAGGGTGTCAAACAACCCATCAACAGCCATTGTTCAGCAAGGGAGCTACAGTGCAATCACTTACCTGCAAGAGGACACCCCAGGGGAATTGCTCAGACTTGCTTGGAGAGACGCAGTGATGCTCACCTGACTCTGAAGGGGGAGCAAAGCCAAGAGGGAAGAAAGGACATGATAAAAGCAGAGACATTTGCCATGCTTTGTCTCTCTCGTCCACCTACATCTACAGACACCCTGACACCAAGCAACTGAAGCGCTGACGAAAGGGGAGAGCCTGGCTGAAAAGCCACCAGCCGGCCTGTGGTGAGAAGCATCTAAGTTTGTAAGGGCATTGAAAGGATTAAGATCAGCTTAGAGTGCATTTTGCTTTTATTTCACAAAAACAACGAGGAGTCCGGTGACACCTTAAGAACTAACAGACTTATTTGGACACAAGCATTCGTGGGTAAAAAGCCCTCTTCTTCAGATGCATGGAGTGAAAATTGCAGATAGAGGCATAAATATATATTGGAACATGATGTAAAGGGAGTTACCATACAAGGGGAGAACCAGTGTTGAAGGCTAATTCAGTCAGGGTGGATGTGGCTCTCTCCAAGTAATTGACAGGGAGGTGTCAATACCAAGAGAGGGAAAATTGCTTTTGTAGTGAGCCAGTCACCCCCAGTCCCTCTTCAAGCTCAAATTAATGGTGTTAAGTTTGCAGATCAGTTGTAACTCTGCAATTTCTCTTTGAAGTCTGTTTTTGAAGTTTTTTGAATGGCTTCTTTTAAATGGCTACTTTGAATTGCTACGTTTAATTGTGTTATTGAATATGAACATGTAAAGGTGTTATGGAAGTCCCATGTGGTCTAGTGGTTAGGATTCTTGGCTTTCACCCAGACAGCCTGGATTCAATTCCCCACACAGGAACAATGCAGAGCTTCTCCTTGGAGGGGAGACAGAAAACAAAAAGAATAGGAAGGGATCCTGCCAGCAGCAGAGCTGGATAGAGTTGGGAGCAGTACTGGATTTGACATGGTGCCATAGTGCTAGGCCCAAGCTCTGAAGGGACCTGTAACAGTAACTTCCTTCCCTCTGCAGAAAGGGAGCCTCAGAGCAGCCTGGATTCAGTAGGGGAGCTGAGACCCCATAGGGCCCTGGGAGCTGTAGTTCCTTGACCAGCTCCCTGCCTTAGAGAAGAGAAGAGAAGAAACATTTCCTGGCGTTCCCTTGGCTGCTATCAACAGGAAAGGGAGGGGGGAAGCTGTGAGACTCCATGCGCTGCAGCTTGCTGTGGCTGGGGGGCTGGCTGCTAGAAGGGGGTGCCACCTGTGAATAGGGAAGAGGTGTGACCAAGGAGTAGAAGGCTTTGGCCCAGGTAGCACCCTCAGAAGACTTCCCCAGACAGGCTTAGGGATGCTGGTGTGACCTCGCCTGGCAGCCCCCAAAGATGGAACTGGGTGGACTAACTGGACAGGGCCCCTCTCTATCTGAAGCTGGGCAAGGGAGGTATGTGGATCCCACCAGAAGGTAAAATGGTAAGTAAGGAAGGGGAGGCTCTACTGGACCTGGACCGCTTCAGACACAGGACAGGAGGATTTCCACTTCTGAGCCATGAAAATGGAAATTGACTTTTCCTTTCCAGATGTATCTAATATTCATAAAAGGAATCTAGCCCCTGCCTTCCAGATCTGAACACCTCAAAATCAGGAGTGCTCAAGCTCAATTTGGGCAGCTGTTACTTCATTTCTCCCAAATCAAATATGCTGATCCACTGTCATTTACTCTAGAAAAAGTAGGAGAAAATTGAGCAACAAACGTTGGGGTCTTTACAGTGCTAACGAGGGCTGGAATTGCTATTTTCAACAGCCATTACACTTTTTTTTTAGTTTTGTTTGTTTAAAAGGAAGACAGTGATATTGCACTGGCAAATTCCCCATAGAAACAAAGAATGGAACATAAGAATAATAAAGGCACCTCAACTTTCCTCATTTATGTAGGACAGTCTTATTAGAAGGATCCAGACATCTTCCAATCACAGAAGCTGATAATTGTTTCACTTTACTGCAGTTCTGTAACCATGCAGGAACCTAGAGGAGGAAAGTGCCTAACTCCAGAGTCTGCAGCTGCCTAGGGCCAGTGCTGAGGATTTAGAGTCCCTAGTGCTGCCCTTGCAAGGTTCAAGCATGCTCAGCCTTGGCATTGCCTCCGCTCCTGCGGCTAGTAGCTGCAGCTGTCTAAGGCTGGCCTCTGGCAGTTGTCCCATGGCTGTAGCTAGAGAAACTACAAGTGGCTCTATGACTCCTGGGGCCATTAAGCTAGAGCACCTAAAGACACTGGAGTTAACCTCAAGGAAGAGAGGTCACCAGTAGGAAAGGAATGTCGGGGGAGCAGGGAAGGCGGGAGCAGGTCAGGCTTGCAGAGGGAGCTTCCAGCTGGTTGGGAGCATGTCCAAAGTAGAAAAGAAACAAGTATGGGGAGAGGTGGTGGTGACCAGGTAGCAGACTAGCATGTAGATGGGAGCAGAGGGAGAGACGCTGGTGTCTTCAGATTCCCAAGGGCTAAGTCCTCACTTTGGGGAAATGGTGTTTGCAGGTGGCTTGCTCACATGGCAGGATGGGGGCTGAGGGAGGGATCTGTCAGAACTGATCAGGTGTGCTGGCTTTAGGACTTTGAGCTGAGACTAGGACCACATGCAGTGACTGGTGACATGGGGGGGTACTGGAGACATGGCTAGAGAAGGTCTGAATGAGGAAAGAGATAAATCTGTGGGGAGTTTCCTTGGTCACTATGGAAGTTCTGCTCACTGTGGACACTGGTAAACCCACATGGGTGTACAGCTCAATAAGAAAACCCGCGGACTGAGGGAGCTGTGTATGGCAATGCATATAGTCATGGAGAGGTGTGTGATCAAAATGAAAAATGTCTCTGAGGTTCAATACCGGGTATACGAAGGCACCAATGGCACTGCCCCACCAGGCCCACACTCGGAGCCCACAGTGACTACACTGGGGCCCACAAATATGTTTGGTGCCAGGGCCAACAAAAGGTTAATCCAGCCCTGACTGCCTGAGCACTATTTCAGCCTCACATTTTTGGGTGGAACTCCCACAGTGAGAGCTGCAGAGCACTCCCCCGCAACACACACGCACACACTCGTCCTGGTGTTGGGAGGGGAACAGGAGAAAGGACAAAAGAAGAGATGAAGAGAAAGGAGGGAGGGACAGGTGGATGGAGGAAAAGGTGAAACACAAAGGACAAAACCTAATGTCCCCATGATTCTAATGGACAAAATCCCAGGTGCGGAATAAAATTCTGCCTCCTTAAGCTCATGTTTTCCATGCCTAGAATTTAACTCTCACCAGATGGATCAGACTGAACAGGTTTCACACCTCCAGGAGGCTCTTACCTTCTAAACAGGGACGGCTGTTTTCTAGTAAAATCACTACAAGGGAAGGAGAAAACTGGAAAGAGGTTTCTCCTGGCGCTCACGTCCGTGAATTCGAATACTCTCTCAGTCCTCAGACAGAGACCTGGAGAAGGAGACTTGCTGAAGCAAAGACACAGGGATCTCTGAGGTTTCCCTAGCCCCTGGCCCCTGACTGATGTCAGGATCACCTGCTCACCAATAGTCTTTGACCAATAGTGTGAGGTCCTGCAAAAGGCCTTTGTGATGTCACTGCCACACCCCGCCCTTGCTGTGCCAATGTCCTGCCCCTGGCCAGGCACTTTGGAGCTTTGAGCTACTCCCTGTGGATCACCTCACTCAAGGAGCTTTTCTATAGAGCATCCTCAGATGTCTAAGCACACGAGTGCCATGGCAATGAACTGACACACATGGCACCAAGATGAGATCATTAGTAGACTAACCTATAGGAGAAGGACACCCCGGCATTAGTAGGGGAGAAATCCCTACTGAACATGCATTACATCTAGCAGCCCCTGCGTGGGGTCGAGCGGGGGCTGCAGAAGGGGGAGACGTGGGAAAGGGATGGATGGAAAATGTCTGTGCAGCCGGGACATGGCCGGGGGGCGAAGGGAGAAGAGCAGGTGACCCCTGAGGAGCGGGAAGAAAAAGGGAGGGCTGAGATCCCCTCGGAATTACCACTGCCCCCTCCGTGGAGAACCCCCTCCTCTCCTGTCCTGCCCCCTTTCTCCCTAGATAGCAACAAGCAACATCCAGGCTGACACCCCCTTCCCTCAAACCCCTGAGAAGTTCCCTGTTCCCCTCCCCCCATTGTGCCCCATTTTCTCTCCCCTTTGCCAATGGCCAGTTCAGATCTCAGGTTTGGGGTGTTTCCCCCCATTTTCACCTGCAGTGATTTGTCCTTGTGTAGGTGGGAAATGGTTCCCCCGAGTGATTTCTGAACTGGGCAGAGGCTGGGGGGGGCCTGAGACAGGGACACCTCTGGGCTCGGCTGGGGGGGCCACTCTCTGCTGGCAACACGGCGTGGGAAGGGCCAGGCAGGGGAGGGGGGAGCAAGTGTCCCCCATAGAGAGGGTCCAGCCCCAGGCTGCTACCAGTAGCACATTCCTATCCTGGCCGGGGGGGGGGCTTTCTCCAGCTGGGACCTGCCCCCTAGGCAGCCCCAGGCTCTGACCGCACCAGCCCCGCCTGGAGCCCCCAGTGAGTGAGAGACCCCGGAGGGGGAGGGGGAGGGAGCACTGGGCCCTGACAGGAAAGTCACTCTCTCCCCTCAGATCTTGGTGTTTTCCTCTCATGTTATCAAATATGCAGTTTGTGACACAATTTCTTTGCAAATCTCAAAGATTCAAATAAAATAACCTAAACATTTGCCCCACTTCTCTCTAGTTGTCTGTTTCTAATTGAATATGCCCTGAGATTTTCCTGTCTCTAATTATAAAATAATAAGAAAATCTCAGATTTACACCTTTTCTCAGATTATTGAACACAAAATGTTTGCAAATGTTGCCCATTTCCTCTTTATTCATTTATCAAGTATTCATGTGAAACACTCAGATTTTACCTCCTATCAACAACTGATATAAAATCCCTCTGATTTTCCACTTTCCTCTCTATAATTTGCAAAATGGATCCAAAATCTCTGATTTCCACCCTTTGTCTTTCATTTCTGAACACTGATCTGAAAGCTCAGGTTTTCCCTCTGTGTCATTATCAAATGTCAATTAACAATCCTCTCAAGTTTTGTGCTGTTCCTTATGTTTCTAAATCCCAAAAACTTTTTCCTTCGGGGGAACCTGTTGCCCTGAGTCGCTCTCCATTCTGGATGTTGCAGGGGATTAAATTTCCCAGTGATTGTCTTTCCCCTCTCCTTTGAGGATCATTTGTTCCCTCTTTTAGCTCTGTTAGATATTTGCCAAAGAAAGAGATCAGCCTGATATTTAATACACATCAAAGCCAGAGGCCTCCCCCTGTTTGGGGATCAGTGGTTCGCAGCTGGTAGTGGGAGAGTTGGCTGGCCCCTTTTCTTTTCTCCAGCTGGCACAGGATGAGGGGGTCACTCTGAGTGCAGCATGTCTTGAGAAGTATCCCAAACCACAAGACAAATGGTCTCTGTGAAGGGTTGCTTCCCACAGTGCTAAGATGTAGCCACCTCTGGCAGGATCCATGGTGGCTACTATTTGCTAGTGACAGGCCACGGAAATTTCTTACCTATTTTGCCCCTCCATGCCAGGCCTGCACAACATACGGCCCACGGGCAACGTGCGGCCCGTGAAGTCTCACTGTGCGTCCTGCAGCTGGGAATCAAAGGGCTCTGGGCTGCCCGTAGCCGCGGGGAATACAAACCCCTTTAAAGTTCAGCCGCGGCCGGGATTCAAAAGGTTCTGAGCTGCCCGCAGCCGCAGGGAGCCCAGAGCTCTTTAAATCTCAGCCGCGGCCATGATTTATAGGGCTCTGGGCAGGCGGGCGGGGAGCTCAGAGCTCTTTAAATCCCAGCCACCAGGGCCGGCTTTAGGCCAATTTAACCAATTCCCTTGAATCGGCCTCGCTTCTAAGAGGACCCCGCACCCAAGCCCCAGTACCAGCAAAAGCCAGTGCGCTGTACCAGTGTGGCCCAGTTTCCCCAGGGGGCAATTTAAAAGGCCTGGGGCTCCCAGCAGGGGCTGGAACCCCAGGCCCTTTAAATTGCCACTAGAGCCCTGCTGCTGGAGCCCTGGGGTATGGCTGCGGGGCTCTGGGGGCTATTGAAAAAGTCCAGGACTCCCATTGCTTCTACCTCCCCGGCCCTTTAAATAGCCACTGGAGCCCCACCGCTTCCCCAGGGTTCCCGCGGCTATTTACAGAGCTGGGGCAGTGGAAGCAGGGGCGCCCCGGGCCCTTGAAATAGCCCCCAAACCCCAGGCTGCTGCTGCTACCCTAGTGGGAGAGGGGGGAGGAGGAGGAGGAGGAGAAGGAGGCACTCACCATAGAGGATGGGCTGTACCACCTGTACCTGCACCCCCTGCCCTGCCTGCAGCCAGCCCGTCCCCAGCCAGCCCCTGCTGCACCCCCTGCCCGCACCAGCCCCGCACCTCCTGACCTGCTTGCACCAGTTCCTGCCTGCAGCCTGCCCATCTGCAGCCAGCCCCACACCCCCTGCCTTGCCTTCAGCCCTGCACAAACCCCTGTCTCCAGCCAGCCCTGCACCCCCATCCCTGTCTCCAGCCAGCCCCTGCCACACTGCCAGCCCTGCCCTCACCAGCCCTGAACACCCTGCCCTGTCTCCAGCCAACCCCTGCCATACTGCCTGCCCTTCCCGCACCAGCCCTGCACCCCCTGCCCTGTCTCCAGCCAACCCCGTACCCCCTGCCTTGCCTTCAGCCCTGCACCAACCCGTCTCCAGCCAACCCCTGCCGCACCCCGCTGCCTGAAGCCAGCCAGTCCCGCACTCCTTTGTCTCCAGCCCTGCCAACCCATGCCGCACCCTCCCTGTGGCCCTGCCTGAAGCCAGCCAGCCCACCCCACACCTCTTGTCTCCAGCCTGCCCCACACCCCTTGCCCAGCCTGCAGCCAGACCCTACCTCTCGCATCCTCCCCCTCCCCCAACTCCAGCCAGCCCCATGTTCACTGGTGCCCTGCAGTTCCGAGGGAAGTAACCCTGCACACCTGCTTCAATGAGATGGGCAGGGAGCAGCTGGGACCCACACATGTGCAGCCTAGCACACCCAAAGGGAGTTGTAGAGCTCATTTCTAGTTCAGACCCATCTTTTTAAAAAAGAACTTTTAGGTAGGGTTAACATACATCTGTACTTTCCCGGACATGTCAGGCTTTTTGGTTCTTAAATCGCCATCTGGGAGGAAAATACGGACGTATGGTAACCCTACTGGTACAAAAAATACATACTGTGGCAGAACTTTTTATAGGGAACCGGTTGTTAAGAACTGAAAGGCTTTTTTTTCACCAATCATCCCTGCGGGGCCCCGCCAAAAATGTTCAAATTGGGCCCCGCACTTCCTAAAGCCGGCCTGCCAGCCATGGCCGGGATTCAAAGGGCTCTGGGCTGCTCGCAGAGATTCCTGGCCGCAGCTGAGGTTTAAAGGTCTCACGGCTCCCCACCTCCACAGGCAGCCCAGAGCCCTTTGAATCCCGGCAGCAGCTGAGATTTAAAGGGCTCAGGGATCCCTGTGGCTGCAGGCAGCACAGAGCCCTTTGAATCCTGGCGGCAGCTCCAGCGGATGGAGTGAGGCTGGGATTTCAAGGGCTCAGGCTCCCCTCAGCAGCAGGAGCTCTGGGACCTTTAAATCCCTGCCCCAGCCCTGAAAAGCTCCGGGTTCCCCCAGTCGTCAGAGCCCCAGGCCCTTTAATTTGACCCTGAGGGCTCCCACCCACCTCTTTGGCTGGGAGTCCCTGGTTGATTTAACATCAAGTAACACCTTCCCACCACCAACCTTCCTTTTTGACCCACAGCTGTTTTGGTGGGGCGGCGCTGGGGAAGGAGGGTTTGATTCTGCAGGGCTGGGCGGGGTGTTTCCGCCAGGCTGGGAGGTCCTGAGTGGGGGGTGTTTCCGCAGGGCCGGGGGGTTTCGGTCCTCAGCTGTTTTCTTTGGAGAATTGTGGCCCTCGCTGTTTTACTCAAAGTACAGTACAGGAACTTTTCAGGGGGATTAAGGCAAAATGCCACATTTATTAGTAATACAGGTATCAATTAATACTCTATGATATGCACATGAGATATATATCACAGTCATGCATTCACGCACACACACAGATATAAACACACTCCGTCTTGCTGTTGTTACCAACTAGTTGCTCTCCTTAACTGCACTGGCCAGGTGAGTTAGATGGGGGAGGGGTGGAGCCGGGCTTCTACCGATCCAAATCGATGGTCCGATGGTGACAAGACGAGATCCGGGGTCCTTCTGCAAGACACCTCGCATTTATAGCAGCTTCCCTCTTATGCAAATCTAGACCAGATTCAAAATCTGGGTCTGCGTCCGTTGGTCTTTGTGCTGCTTTTCTCTGGGTGTTGTCCCAATGCTGCTCAAAGAGGGTGTTTTCTAAAGAAGGTGCTTGCTTCTAATCCCTGAGGCCATCAATATGACTGCTCTTCTTCATTGAGCCCACTTGACAAGTTGTATTGTCCTTTGCTCTGGCTCCCATTCCCTCTTCAACTGTTGTAGCTGTCTGGAGGTGGGTGTCTTCCAAGCCTCACTCATTCACACCTCATTCAGTCAATAGAGCAATTGATTACAGAGTGCGGGGGAAGATCTCATTCTACTTCTAGCAAAAAGGCACATGTTTTCTTTTACTTTAACTATACTATCCTTAGGGGCTATAACATTTGATACAAAGTTTTCTACCAATTTTCTATATAGGGATCTAACACAAAGTTGTATGAAAATAGAGAGGCACAATGCCAAGTCATATGAATTACAAAATAACATCATGCCGGATGCAATGTCATAAAGATAAAGATACTTAATACAAAATAACACAATGCAACGTTATAAAGATTTATAGAGATAGTTAATACAGAGATTTCTCTACATCACCGCTTTACGAGTTGTGCAGGCCTGCTGACGGCATTCGCCGGGCTTCTTGCTCGTGTGGATTCTCTGATGCTGAATAAGGTGAGAGCTGCGATTGAAGGTTTTCCCACACTCACTGCATTCATAGGACCCTTCCTGTGTGTGGATTCTCTGATGCCGAATAAGGTGTGAGCTGCGACTGAAAGTTTTCCCGCGCTCACTGCATTCATAGGATCTCTTCCCTGTGTGGATTCTCTGATGCCCAATAAGGTGCGAGCTGCGACTGAAAGTTTTCCCGCACTCATTGCATTCACAGGGCCTCTCCCTTTGTGTGGATTCTCTGATGTTGAGAAAGGCCTGATCTGTAAGTGAAGTTTTTCCCACACTCAGCACATGTATTTTCTTTTGCTTTTCCCTGCAGATTTCCTGCTGTATTCTGGTTTCCTTAAGGCCCTTCTGAGTTCCCTGACAGGAAATAAATTTATCCATTTTCTCCCCTGGCTGGTTTCCCTGCTCTTTTTCTGGTCTGTGCTGAACCTCACACGTCATTGCATCACCTGCTGTGATAGAGACAGAAACCTCAAACAGGGATGGAAAGGGGAAGGCCAAACCAAAACAAGTGCTGGAGAGAGGATAAATAAAAATCAGGAACGCAGCTCCCCCCAACAGGAGAGAGGAGGGGATCAATTCAGCCTTCACATCCCATCCAACTTCACAGGGGGAAGGGAGAAAGCTACTGCCCAGTGTCTGCTAGCATCTATAGGAAGCCTTGAGCTATATTTACCCTGCGGATGCGACCCATGCTATGGACAATAATGAAATGAGAGACTTCCCAAGAGCTTTGTAGGGCATCCTAGATGTTTCCTTCAGGCACTTACAGTTTCTGAGTTGGTTTAATATTTCCTCATCTGTGCGGGGAGATCTCTGGATCTCTCTTTCCTCTGAACCCTGGAGCTCTGGGACCCATGGCTCTTCCCCTTGTTCCAGCTGGGAGATCATATCACGTTGTAAAACCAGAAACTCCGCTCAGATGAAAGAAAACAAAGGAGTTCAGTTGATTTCATACAACTTGATCATCAAAAACATTCTGTTAATTTATCTTCAGTACTTAGTGTGACCTAGTGTGCCTGGGGCAGTCCTCACTGAAAATGCCAAGGTCAGAGCAGGCTGAAAAAGGGAGAGCAGATGCTCCCCATACTGGTGGTTAACACTGAAGTTAAACTCACTGACCAGTCACAAACTGTGCTTCTGATCCCACACACTGGTTAACGAGACTCTGAAAAAAGAAATCACACGGCCCCCTTTATTGCATGACAGTTCTCTGACTCCTAATCAGCAACTAGGTCCTGTACAGTGAGAGGTTATTTTAAAACTCTGCTCACTGTGATACAGTATGGTCAAAGGGCAGCAGGAGAGTGATCCTAATTGGATCCAGGAAGTGGATGGGTAGAAGGTTAGCCACATTACCCAGGTTTGGATCTCATCCAAAATAGCATGCTGCCAGCCAATCCTTTAGCAGTTAAACTAAATGTTTAGAAGAAAGAACAAATGAAAGAATGAAGTTAAATTCCATCCTTCCAGACAATTCTTTAGCATCCAAACTAAAGGTTTAAAAGAAAGAAAGACAGAAAGAATTTAAATGGAAAAGCAGTCAGATACATTCCAAAATGGATATATCAGGTTCTTAGCAGTATTGGTGAGTTGCTGGTTTGAAAGTCTGTCTGGAACGCATCCACAGCTTGGATGGGTCATTCAGTCCTTTGTTCCAGGGTTCAGTTTGTAAAGAAGTTGCTCCAGAGGTAGGAAGGGGGATTGAAGACAAGATGGAGATGATGCAGCTGCGCTTTATATTCCTTTTGCCATGTGGTTTGTACTTCCTGTGTCCCAAACACAAGCTTCACAGCACATGGCATGGAAAAGCTTTGGAGGTTTCATTACACAGGCAAACCCCGGCATGTCTTGCTGACTCAATAGGTGTATCCCCTTGGTCCATAGGTTCATTGCACAGCTGATGACCCTCAACAGCCAACAAACATGCTAGGCAATGTTGATGCCAATATGTCTGGGGGTGTCACCCAGAAAAACTGCACAAGTCTGGAAATACAGATATACCTTACATATCTGTAACTCACAATACAAAGGTGACAGAAACATAGAAACAAAATTATCATACTTGGCAAATCATAACATTTTCACTGACACTTTACATGGCATACCTAGCATGATTCATTGCAATTTTATCAGATTATATTATTTTATTATTAATACCAAAGTGTCTCACAGTTTCATGCAGTCTCACACTTGCTAAACTAGTGAATTCCCAGGACCAGTTCCCCAGGTCCTTGAAGATGCCAAACATTGTGCTTATGAGGGATTGAAATACCCACATATCTGCTGGGAACACACACACAGACACTGTGTCAATCTGTACCCCTGTGTTCACTCTTCTAGAAAATTATGATCAATTTTGTACCCAGTATGGCTTGTGAGGTATCATTAGAAAACGCATAACCTACTGAATATTATCCTCCTGTTAAAATGTGTAGTAACACTGTATGTAAAATTGTGAGATTTTACAGTATGATATTACTGAAAAAGTTACAGTTCTGGGGAACACCCACAGACCAGTTCCTCAGAGACAGCAAGGCAAACAGCTGGTCAAACAGCCATTCTCCTGCAGGGGGAAGGTGTGAAGACATTAAGGGCTGGTCTACACTATGGGGGGAAATCGATCTTAGATACGCAAATTCAGCTACATGAATAACGTAACTGAAGTCGAATATCTAAGATCGGATTACTCACCCATCCTCACCACACGGGATCGATGTCCGCGGCTCCCCCTGTCAAATCAGCAACTCCGTTGGGGTTGGTGTTGTTCCGGAATCGATATAAGCGCGCTCGGGGATCGATATATGGAGTCTAGATGAGACGCCATATATCGATCCCCGAGCAATCGATTTTAACCCGCCGATACGGTGGGTAGTCTAGATGTAGCCTTACATTCCATCACAGGGACCTATTGAGGCTGTTGTGGAAAACGACCACAGGATTAATATTTGAATCAGCTCAGCCTGAGGCTCTTTTCTTGGTTACAAGCACGCAGGGGGCGACAGCTATTGGAATACTGTTCCCGAGCTAAAAATCACACAAGCCTTTTACAGCTTAAAACCACAAACAATGACACATACGTTGCACGTTAATTTCCTTATTTGGAATATATTGCAAAATATGATGCAGGTCAAAAGCAAGCTGAACAATCAGTTTTCCATATTTGGCCTTTCCTGTTATTTTTATTACACCTGGTGATATGGGAGCAAGACTCTCCATGTCTCAAGAAATGTCACTACCAACCTAGGTCATTTTCACATGCTGGGGTGCAATCCAGATCAGCGAGGAGTTGTGTCATCTGTAATCCTGAGTGAGATTCAGTGTTCTGCTGCTGGAGCTCCCCTGTCTGGATACTCCCAGCCAGCGTTCAAGGACGCACTGAGTGTCTGTATGATAAGTAACCCTGGACTGGCAGCTCTGACTCCAGCCGCCTGCTTGTTACACCCCAAGCACATTCTGGTTTGGGTAGAGAAGGCTCAGGGTTTGAGAGAAGGCTGGGGGCAGGATGCTTCTGTTCATTATGCTGGACCTAACCCCAGTTTTACTTGAGTAAAGAGGAGATATTTGACATTGTGTGATGCTGCTCCTGTGCTCTGTTCCCAAAGTGTTCTGCAGCAGAGGAGGGTCTCTCGTAGTATGTATGTTATTGGCATATTGGGGTGATGCTGAGACAGGACAGGGTACAGATGGCATTGTGGGGGTGGCATGAACCTTCACTCTTCATTTCCCCTTCCAAGAACAGAAGGGACAGGAATCCTTACCCAGCAAGACCATCGTTTTATAGTTCCCCTGCATGACATCTCTGTAGAGGGCTCTCTGAGTGGGGTCCAGCAGAGTCCCCTCTTCCCTGGAGAAATACACAGACACCTCCTCGAAGGTCACTGGCCCCTGAAAGAGCAGGAGTCCAATACTCTGTACCTGCTTACCCACTCACAACCCCACTATTCACGGAACAGCAGCACCAGGGAAATGGAAGCTCCGGGAGGCACATGTTAACAGAGTCCCACCCCACCTTGCTTACAGCAGCCAGGAGGCATCAGAGGGTAGAAAGAGAGAACCTTTGTGTCTCCCATCTGACAGACAGAAGCAGGGTCTTCACATTTATCACATAGCTACTAGCCAGAGCTTAATATAGGAGATGGGGCTGTCTCTGGACCCTGATAGTGGCACCCTGGTAGGAATCCAAGCACTCTCCAAATAAAATATATGGAAGAAAGGGGAAGTCAATCATAAAGAATAGAAGTTAGAAGGTCAGAATTGTAGTGCCCATTAACAAAGGTTTAGAGAAAACAGAGCCTATCAAACTAACGGGATATCCTTATTGGATGAGATCAAAAGTTTGGTTGCAGTTAATAGTATTGATGTAATATACCAAAACTTCCGTAAGAGACATGACTTGATTAGCACAATATTTTTACTAAAAAAAACTGGAATGATACAAAATAAACACGGCATACATTAAATAGATTAAAAACTCTGATAGTAAATGGGGAACCATGATCGAGTGGATTTCTTTCTAGCAGGTTCCTGCAGGGATTGGTTCTTGGCCCTGTGCTGTTTAACATTCTTATCCATGACTTAGAAGAGAGTACAAAATCATCACTGATAAAGTTTACAGTTGCCACAAAGATTGGGGTTGGTGGTAATTAATGAAATGTCAGTAGATTCAGGCTCCATCACTTAGAGTCTGGGAAGTTGTCCCAGACCTGGCTGGAGGGTTATTTCCTGTTCCACAAAGAGGGGAAGTTCCATTCCCAACTCCTGTGCCTTGAAATTAGGACCTATCTGACACTACACCCCCATATTAATCATAGTGGTATGATTATAATATGATTAGGACATAATTATGATCTATTTTGTTGAAGATGCATCATGTGTGGTGTCACTGGAAAAGTTCTGATTTGCTGAATATGATTATCCCATTTGTGTGCACATATCATGTTCGTATCTGAAGTTATGGATATTGACTCTGTATCTGTATTTCAAATGTGCTTACTCTGGGTAACACCCACAATGAGCCTTTCAGGTACAACAATGAAGAAGCCAGACAGTGCTGATGGCTCAACAAAGACAATGGACTGTGGAAGAGCTTAGCCTTCCTGTGAATGTTTCAGCCAGCCTATGAGTCATGGCTACTATGACTCAGCAGGGCCTGTGACCAGACCACATGACACTAAACTCCATTTTAGTACCTGTATTTTTCCACAAACTGGACTAGGAACTGAGTTTGGAACAAAAGGTTCCCACCATATGGAAAAGCTACATAAGGTGGGGTGTGACATCATCTCTTGGCCTCATTCTCCACACAAGAGAACTTCTGGAAACACCTGAGAAACAAAAACGGATGTGGGGGAAGTGCTGCTCCCAGGATCAAGAGATTTCTAGCTTGTGTATGGAAACTTGGGGGACTGCTTGTACCATCAGTCAGGGTGAGAAATTGCTAATTCAAATTCTATCCATCTAGTATGTTAGGCTTAGTCTGAGTATTGGTTATTTGCTAAATAATCTGCTTTGATCTGTTTGTTATCACTTATAATCACTTCATCTATCTTTCTGCAGTTAATAAACTTGTTTGATGCTTTATCTTAACCAGCGTATTTTGAGTGAAGTGTCTGGGGAAAATCTCAGCTTGTTGTGCACATCTGTCCCATATCGAGGGGAAGGGGAACTACATTAATGAGCTTGCATTATAGAGATCCCTGTGCACTATAAGATGGTATCATTCTGGATGTATACTACAGCAAGTGTGCAAGGTTGGGGAGTGGGAAATTGGCTCTTGTCTTCTATCTGTCCTTGAGTGGCTTAGGTAACGCACTCAGGTAGCTTAGTTGGCAGCATGGCGCCACCTGCTGTTGTGTTGGGTGATAACAGGCCCTGGAGAGGCTGGCGAAATCTCCAGCAAAGCAGTGTGAGAAGGGCCAGCCCAGCGTGAGGATTAGAGGACACAGCAGATCCCAGAAGCTCCACAAACTGCCTCCTGGGGGTGACAACCCATCACGCCCTACACTACACAAGTCTCAGCAGGTTTGTCACATGCTGTCCCCTCCCTTTCTCCACCCGAGATATTTCCTGCTTCCCACCACCTCTAGCAATTCCCACCCTCTTATGCATTTACTGCTTCTCAACTTCCAAGCAGAGCCCGCCACCCTGATAATCTCTTACCTGAGCCAGCTCCATTGCAGCCATTTCCTTGTCCCTGGGAGGACGAGATGATCTGCAGCGAAACATGGATGTTATTCTCTGGCCTGCCGGGGTGAAAAAGGCAAGGTGTGAGAATTCAGACTAGGCTTTTGTCCATTCCCCAAGCCGATTCCCCCCAGCTTTTCCCCTGCTAATGCACATTCTAGGTTCTAGCACACTGTGAAGCACAGAGTGACCTTATTCCAGTACAGGCCTAGCCCCCTCCCACCAGGGTGTAACCCTCTGACACATGGGGAAACCCTCCCAGTAACAGTCTCTCTCTTACACGTATCAAGTTTGCGGACAACACCAAGCTGGGAGGGGTTGTAAGTGCTTTGGAGGATTGGTTTAAAATTCAAAATGATCTGGACAAACGGGAGAAATGATCTGAAGTAAATAGGATCAAATTCAGTAGAGACAAGTGCAAAGTACTCCACGTTGGAAGGAACAATCAGAGGCCAGAGAAGAGCAGAAACAAAGTAGTCACTTTGGGGGATTCTCCCTGTCATTGTCCCCAAGGCAGCTGTCCCAGGTTTACAAAGGTGTTTCATGTTCCAGCCTTTATACAGTCTCTCCTGGGAGTGCCCCTTTCATGGACTGGGCCTAGTTTTAGTTTTTGGTAGTTAACAATCTTGGTTTATTGTTCATCTAACCAGTATGTGTGGATTGAAGTGTGTTGGAAACTCTGTTTGGGATAACAAGCTGGTGCATGTCATTTTCCGCTGATGAAATGACAGACTTCATATGAGCTTGGGTCGTTCAGTAGCGTGCTGGACAGTGCAAGATGCACATTTCTGGGGGAAAGTTGGGCACTTGAGAATTTGCTGGTTTTCTCCTGAGGTGTAATTCATGAGTGGCTGTCTAGCAGCACTCAGTACTGTGTATCTGGGAGTGAATTACATGCTGGAGACTGTGTGTTAATTGGCCAAGAGGGGCTGTTCTTGCGGGAAAACAGTGGAAAAGGCACTCCATGCTGGAGGACTGAGGGGACTGCTATTTAACAGTCCAGATTGTACTCTGGGTAACATCACAGACACTCATTATGACAGAGCCTCTTACAACACAGAGAAAGTAAATCCATGTCCCAGAAATCGAAGACTCCAGACAGAGGGCAAGTGTCCCTGGCACTGCTTCTTGCTGACAGAGATGTTCAGAGACAGTGCGAGAATCCTGGGGAAGCTGGGAACAGGAAGCATGGGCTGGCGGGGTTCGGTGGAGAAAGGGAACAGGAAGGGCAGGGATATTACTCAATCCAGGATCTCAGCAGTACTAGATGACAGGATAGCACATAGTGCAGCCCATTGGAAAACACAATCCCAACTATACATACAAAATGATGGGGTCTAAATTAGTTGTTTCCACTCAAGAGATGGATCTTGAAGTCACTGTGGATAGTTCTCTGAAAACATCCACTCAATGTGCAGCAGCAGTGAAAAAAAGTGAACAATGTAGGAAATAATTAAGAAAGTGATAGATATGACAGAATATCTCATAGATCATATTTGTAAAAACAGCAAATAAATCCATGATACACCAACATCTTGAATACTGCATGCACATGTCACCCCATCTCAAAAATAGATATATTGGAATTGGAAAAGGTTCAGAAAAGGGCAACAAAAATGATTAGGGGTATGGGACAGTTATGCCAGACCTAACCCCCAGTTTCACTTGAGCAAACAGAGATATTTTGACACTGTGCAATACGGCTCCTGTGCTCTGTTCCCAAAGTGTTCTGCAGCAGAGGAAGGTCTCTGGTATTATGTGTGTCACTGGCCTATTGGGGTGATGCTGAAACAGGACAGGGTACAGATGGCATTGTGGGGGTGGCGTGAACCTTCACCCTTCATTTCCCCTTCCAAGAACAGAAGGGACAGGAACCCTTACCCAGCGAGGTCACAGTCTCATAGTTCTCCTGCATGACATCCCAGTAGAGGGCTCTCTGAGTGGGGTCCAGCAGAGCCCACTCTTCCCTGATGAAATACATAGCCATTTCCTTGAAGGTCACCAGTCCCTGAAAGAGTAAGAGTCCAACACTAAGGACTTTCTGCCCCACTCACAGCCCCACTATTTGTGGCAGAGAAGAGTGAATCAAATGGAAGCTCTGGGTGGATCATAGTCAGGAGAGTCCCACCTCGACCTGGCTCAGAGTATCCAGCAAATGGCAGGGTGAGGGGATGAAGAGAGAGCCCCTTATCTCTCCCAGCATATCCATCACCCCCCTACTAGCCACTGACTGATACAGGAGATGGAGCCCCTAGCAGGATCCAGGGAGAGCTCGCTGGTAGGATGCCCAACATCCTCCTCATTGTGAGGAGCGGGATATGAAGGGAGAGGCAGCTCCAATAAGCCTGACTCATGGGTGTACCCTTTATATCTCACAGCAGCTGATGGTTAATGAGGTCAAGCTCCAGCACTAGGAGTCTGGTCAGTTTGACTAGCTCCATGTAGGTGGGTTATTTTCTCTCTTCACAAATTAGGGCATTTCCACCTCCAAACCTCCTGGGTCTGTTCCTAGAATCTAGACCACTTAGTAAATAACTCCCAGCAGGTCTGCCACACCCTGGCCTCCTCCTTTCCCCACGCTGTGAATTTCCTGCCCCGCTCCAACCTCCAAACCAGACTCTGCAAACCTTCCCACCTCTGGTGTATTTGCTCTCCCTTTCCTCCAGCAGGAACCCACCAGCAACCCCCCGATAATCTCTACCTGGACTGACTCCACTGCAGCCATTTCTCTTCCCTGTCCCATGCCAGGCTGGGATGAGCTGGAGCAAAACATTCTGCAGCCTGTCTGGGGGAGAAGGGCAGTTGTGGTGTTTCAGAACCGCTTTTAGTTTAATTTCACATCACAATTCCCCCAGGCCCTTTCCCTGCAGACAGACACCCTAGATTCTGTCATGCTGGGAAATGCTCAATCTGTTTATTACAATTTAGACCTGGCCCTCTCCTGCCAGGCTAAGTCCACAGACACATTTTTAACCTCTTCTCTCTCCCCTCACCCTTCTCTGAACACAAGGCTAGAAAAGAGCAGAACCAAAGGAGTCACTGTGGGGGATTCCCTCAGACACTGACCCCACGGCAGCCACACCCCAGCAGGGGGAATATGGAGTCAGGAACTGGCTTTTGCTCTGTCTGATCCTTGTTTGTTCACTGGAAAGTGGTTCTGCCCAGGATGCAGCAATACATGTGTCTGGGTGGACTAGAGCGCTGGAAATCGCTCCTCACAGGGAGAATGGCTGATCTCATTTGACCCACTGTCCATCTGGAATCACTCCTTGTCTTTCCATACAGTGACTCTGGATTAACAACGGTCTCAATGACACCAGATTTCAGAAAGAATGAGTTCAGAACGCTGTGGAAAAGACCATCGTGTGGCAGTGCTGACTCCCTTCCCATCTCCCTCACCCCCGCAGATCTAGGACAAGAACTGGGGGCAAAAATTTTCCAAACGGAACCGCAAGTTCCTGCAGTTTTCAAAAGAGGAGAAAAGTAAATTCTGTTATTTCACACTAACAGTGTTTGCTAGTGGACAGAAAGTTATCACAGTGACAGGGCACGTGACTGGGGAATGGACTTGGTGACCTGGTGACTAGGAGTCAGGACTCTGGTACAAGTTGACCAGAGAGAAGGATCATGGTTAGCAGCAGCCCCCAGACACCCCTAGTACCCAGAGCCCAGACCCCACAGCCAGGGGCCCCAGACACCCCCCAGCCAGGATCCCATCAGATATTCCCTGGGACGCAGCCCCCAGAGTCCCTGGCCAGGGACCCCAGATACCCCTCAAAGCCCCACCAGCCAGAGAACTCCCACCACACCATGATTGCCAGGTTGGGAATCCCAAAGGGTTCCCCCCACCAAGAGCCCCCAGCTGCCAGGGACCCCCTCAAGGGACCCGCCCCCCACTGGGAACTCAGTCCCTCACTGCCTGCCTAGGAACTTCCCCACCCTCCAGAACGATCTACCCTGAAATTTGCCTGGGACCCCCTCCTCTGCCCAGTGTGACCCCCTGATGCTTTACAGTGCGACCCATCACTCTGCTTCCCTAGCATGCCCTCACCTAGTGCCAGGGATCCCCTCCCCCAGCTCTGTGCACTGGGCATGGCAACAAAACCAGGAACCAGCGGGGGAAGCACAGACAGAGCCCCTGGCACAGAACCAGGCCCCCTCTAACCCTCTGTCCCGCCTCCCCAAGAGACACCCACTCCCACTGTTCTGCAGCCACCAGGACCCCAGCGATACCCACCTCCAGGACCCATAGCCTCAGGGATGGGCACATCAGAACCACCACCCCCGAAAACCCCAAACCTCCACAACCCACCAACCTGACTAGGGTACCCCCTGCCCAGCCACCCAGAGGCCTCCCCCTACCACAATGCCCCTTCAGCTGCAATCTCCCCACACAGACACCTTCCCTGCCCCTGCAAGTGTTACCTCACAGAGTGTGAGAAATGGCTAGAAAGTTAACACCACCTCCTGCTGGCCAGTCACACAGGCAGAGGGAGTCTGGGGAGTGCTTCTTTAACAGGAGAATGGAAGGCCTGGAGGGCAAGAAAGATCCACGGGCTGTCACTAGCAAATAATGGCCACCATGGATCCACCCCAGAGGCGGCTGCATCTTAGCACATTGGGAAACAACCCATCATATTCAATTAAAAATAAAACAACTAGAGAGAAGTGGGGCAAATGTTTGGGGTATTTTATATCAATCTTTGAGACACGGAGAGAGAACCCTGTCATAAACGACATTTGATAACATGAGAGAAAACCACCAAGATCGGAGGGGATTTGATGCTGCTATTAAATAACTAGTGGAAAAGGGGGACTGTTGGACTGGATTTTATATGACTGTCCAATACATAAACAGAATGTGATGGTCCCCCCCGGCCACGGGGCAACCATTCACGTGAGCTGCTCAGAGCCTTTTGAGGAGCTGATTTAAGGGCGGGGGGGAGCTGGAAGGCTCCATGGACAATGGAAGGGGGCCGCAGGAGAATTGGGAAATGGGGTCTGGGCAGTCTCCATGGGGGATGTGCTCCTCCCTTCCCTTCCCTGCCCTGGCAGAGAACGGGAACCTCATCCCATCCCACTCCAGTGGGAGCCATGTTCTCGGGAATGACCCAGGGCAACAATTTCCCACCCAAACAAGGACAAATCGCTGCAGATAAAATGGGTGGGAAAATCCACCCCTCATCGGAGAGATTTTAAATTGACATTTGAGAAGTATGGAGAGAAAAGGGAAAATCAGAGGCAATTAGAGAGCTGATCATTGGGGGTGGGGAGGAGAATCTCCCTGGATTTTATAGCCACGTGTGATAATGAGAGAGAAAAGGGGAAATCTTGAGAGAATGTGTGTGGGAGGAAGTGGCAAAAACAGGGACAGGATCCAGTTAACTCACCTCCCTCCCACACCGGGAATGTCCTGGCTGCACAGAGACAGATCTACCCCCCCCACCCCAGTGACCTCCCCCCCTGCAACTCCGGCTTCTCCTCCCCCCTCGACACCTCCGCCCTCACACCAAAGGGGGGGGCTCTGCCAGCGCCTCCCCCTGAGCTCAACTCCTGCTCCTCCCCCCAGCCCGGATTGTGCCCTTTAGCCCCCCACGAACCCTGCCTCCAGCTGCCTGACCCCCCCGCCCATCAATTTCCTGCTCTGCGCCCGCCCCTCCCACGCTCCCTGTTACTCCCCCGCCCTGCTCCAGTCCCGCCCCCAGCGCCCGGCGGAACGTTACGGCTGGTCCGGGCAGTGGGAAGGGCAGCGGCTTCAGTGGCTGTTACTGGGTATGCGCAGTGCCCGGGAGTAGCACTTTGCTATAGGGAGGGATTTAATACACCGCCCCCCCCGGCCTGGCCCGGGGTCCACACCTCCCCCCCACACGACGGCTGGGCCCCGGCCCCCCCATCCCAGCGGGGCGGGCGGGCGGATCCTCCTTCAGCTCCACTGGGGCCGAGGCGCCTTCAAGGCTTCTCCCAGGCTCCCTGGGGCAGAGTCACTTTCCTGCCCCCCCAGCGCCTCTCATTCCCCGGGGCCTCCGGGTCACAATGTCCCACCGCCCTTCCCCCGCCTGCAGCTCCGGCTTCTCCTCTCCTGCCCCCGCCAGCCACACCAAGGGGAACCCCCGAGGCCCAGTCTCTGTCCCCACCTGGATCCCAGCGGAGCCGGGGGCAGATCCTGGCTGCAGCTGAGAACAGCGGTTCCGCTCCGGCTCGGGCAGCTCCAGCGCTGCTGGCAGCACGTGGAGAACCAGGAAGCAGCTGTTCAGCCCGGGCTCTGCGACACAATGTGCCAGATCCCCGCCCCCAGGAGCTGCCCCGCCCCTGAGCTGAGCCAGAGCCCCGCCCCCAGGAGCTGCCCCGCCCCTGAGCTGAGCCAGAAACCCGCCCCCCGGAGCTGCCCTGCCCATGTGCTGTGCCAGAGACCCGCCCCCAGGAGCTGCATCGCCCCTCAACTGAGCCAGAGCCCCACCCCCAGGAGCTGCCCCGCCCCCGGACTGTGCCAGAGCCCCACCCCCAGGAACTGCCCCGCCCCTGAAATGAGCCAGAGCCCCGCCCCCAGGAGCTGCCCTGCCCATGGGCTGTGCCAGAGCCCCGCCCCCGGAGCTGCCCCGCCCCCGGGCTGTGCCAGAGCTCCACCCCCAGGAGCTGTCCTGCCCATGGGCTGTGACAGAGCCCCGCCCCAGGAGCTGCCCCGCCCCTGAGCTGAGCCAGAGCCCCGCCCCCAGGAGCTGCCCCGGGTGTGCCAGAGAACCACCCCCAGGAGCTGCCCCGCCCCTGAGCTGAGCCAGAGCCCCGCCCTCAGGAGCTGCCCTGCCCATGGGCTGTGCCAGAGCCCCGCCCCCAGGAGCTGCCTTGCCCATGGGCTGTGCCAGAGCCCCGCCCCCAGGAGCTGCTCCTCCCCTGCTCTGTGCTGGAGCCCCGCCCCGAGGAGCTGCCCCGCCCCCGAGCTGAGCCAGAGCACCACCCCCAGGAGCTACCCGCACCTGGGACGTGTCAGAGCCGCGCCCCCTGGAATTTCCCCATGTTGGGTCTCTGAGCTTTGTTCTCCTGCCTCCTTCTTCCCAGCACCCCCTGCTCCCTTCCTGTGTCTGCAAACACCCCCCCTCCCCCGGGGCCGGCTGCAGTGCTCGCTGAGGCTGACTCCAGTGGCTGAAGTTGCCTCCATCTCTGCTTCACCTGGAGGGGGAGAGACAAAGAGAGGAGATGGTCCCAGGGTGTGAAACCAGAATCAGGGGGCAAGGAAAGAAGGACTGTTTGGAAAGGTGGGTTTTTTGTGGGGGGGGGTGAGCCAGAGGGATTCAGAAGAAGTTGGGCAGCAGAGGCTCAGGGTAATTGAGGGGAACCTCCTGGGTGTCTCAGTGTTGGCCAGGGTTTGTACAGCACCTTGCATAATACGGGGTCTGACCTCAGTCATGGTCTGTGCAGCACCTGGGAGCCCTGATGTCTGTTTCCTGATCACAGGCTCTGGGAATGGAGAGAGGGAAACCTCAGCACCTGAAGGTTAATGCAGCCCTGTGTGCAACCCCTGCTAAGGTGATCCGACAGCAAATGTGAAAAATTGGGATGGGGGTGGGGTTAATAGGTACCTATATAAGAAAAAGACCCAAAAATCGGGACATCTAGTCATGCTAGTCCCTGCTGTTCTCATAAGGGGTCGGCTTAGAGAGGGTTTGGCTACACTTGCAGCTGTCCAGCGCTGGGAGTTAAAGCTGTCTTCCTACAGCTGTTTAGGAAAAGCGCTGCAGTGTGGACACACTGACAGCTACCAGCACTCTGTCATGGCCACATTTGCAGCGCTGTTGGGAGTGGTGCATTATGGGCAGCTATCCCAGCATTCAAGTGGCTGCAATGTGCTTTTCAAAAGAGGAGGGTGGGGTGGAGTGTGACACGGAGCGTGGGGGAGACAGAGCGAGTGGATTTTTGGAGCTGACACTGTCTCAGCTCCCTGCCTGGCAAGTTCAAGCCTCCTCCCCCACCCCTCTCTCATTCACTAAATGCAAATAGCCGCCTTTGTTTTTTCCCTCACAGACCAGATAAGCCGCTGATCCAAAACAGACACCCCCCCGTGCCCACCCGGCTGCTTCTCTCCTCCAGCAAACACCAGCTGTGGGTGTTCCAAAGGGATCCCCCTGCCTCTGCTCATTCACTGCAAACAGTAACTGTGTTTGGTTTTTAGATAAGCAGCTCCGGGAGCCTTGAGCTCACAACAAAACAAACAGAGGCATCACACCAAAACAAAGAGCGTTATCTCTACTTAAAAGCATTACGGGAAGGTTCCGGAGGTCAGTGACAGCGTAGTAAGATTAATCACTGTTTACACTGGCACCCCAGCGCTGCATCACCAGCTCTGTTCTCTTTATTCCTCTCGTCGAGGTGGAGCACATGCAGCACTGTAGCCAGGGAGATACAGCGCTGTATGTGACTTGCCAGTGTGGACGGGGAGTAAGTTACAGCGCTGTAAAGCCACCACCTGCACTGTAACTCTCCAGTGTAGCCAAGGCCTGAGTTGTAGTAATAATAGCAGCCAAGAATCCGGTGGCACCTTGTAGACTAACAGACGTATTGGAGCATGAGCTGTCGTGGGTGAATACCCACTTCGTCAGATGCAACAATAGTCCCATATGGGCTAGTGGTCAGGATTCCTGGTTTTCACCCAGGTGGCCTGGGTTCAACTTCTGGTGTGGGAAGAGTGCAGAGCTTTTGCCCAGCGTGGAGGCAGGAAATGAAAGGAACAGGAAGGGATCCTGCCAGCAGTGGAGTTAGACAGTGTAGGGAGGGGACCCCAGAAGTGGGGGTGGGGCAGTGGTTTGGGGGGAGATGAGGGAAGGATCCCAGCAGTGCGGGAAGTTGACAACCTGGAGAGCACAGGCCTGGAATGGGGACCTGGAAGAGTGAATGTGTCCCTCTAAACCCATCAACTGCAGACTAGGCAGGCTTGGAAGAATTGTGTATTTGTTGGTAAATGTCAATTTCTTTGTAAACACACAACCCAATGGCAAAATATTTCCATCAGTAATCATCAAAATTGACAGATGGGCAAAGTAAGAAACATGCTGCTTGAGAACTTATCATGTTGTAGGAGCAGCAGTGATCTGTATGCTCTGTATAACCTGAATGCTCAAAAGGTCTGTTAAACTCCCCCAGCTTGTGTCCTTTCCCTCTTTGAATGCCTGTGAAGTGACTTTCCCACTCTCCTTTGTACCTCCAGTGAATGCCCTTCACCCGGCCCATCTGGCCAGTGGTTCGCTGTTTTACATTCTATTGCACCTCAGGGAGACTGATCTTCATCGCACCGTCCATCGCTGCGCTGTGGGACACTTACCTTAAAGGATCCTGACATCTCCACTGCCAGGCCTGTCCTGGGAGCGTGAGTGTGAGTGTGACACCCTCCCCCATCCCTTCTTTTCAGCTTAGCTATCAAGCTAATAAATGTGCTGCTTTCTGCCAAACTCTGGGGGGGAGGGGCATTATTAGTCCTCTCTAAGCTTACTAACTGACCCAATTTTGGGTAACACAAGCAACATTGTTTGATCTGTTATTGTACCAAAGGGGGAGATGGTTGTCTATAAAGGAGGGTGAAGACTAAATGCCTCTGATGAGAATGGGATTTGATCCCATGCAGGCAGAGCATAATGGGGTAGCAGTCCATCACCTTAACCACTCGGTCACCTCCTCTGAGCTGTCAAAAAACGGACAGGAGGAGAAATCTAAGGCCGGCAGAGATAGGGACACTAAGGAGTTTTTAAATACTAAGCGTAAGCAGGGTCTGAATGAGCTCCCCTCTCTCACCTAGTGAGGAGCTGGGGAAAGACTTCAGGAACAGACCGTGTTTGCATAGACACACCTACTCTGCCTAGCTATGCAGCATGATGGGGCCGCTTCCCCAAAATGACCAGTTTGGGATGGTCTTGGGTTACAAATCACTTTAGGATTGAGTGGAATGAAATGTTATTCTCCTTCCTGTATGAGTGAAGGGCAGCAGAACATACCTAGTCCGTCCTGATGGAGGGGTAGGTGAGTGAGGAATAGCTTTTATTGGACTGCAGAGAAGTGATTGAGGACGTCACCCTAAACCAGTGGTCGCCAAACGTTTCACATTGTGCCCTCTTAGCCATGGCTGTGGCCCCTCGGAAGCCACGGTCAAGAACCGGGGCAGGGAGGAGTGGGGCTGTTACTTGCTGGGGAGAGGGGTGCGGACATGGGTAAAGGGGTCGACGCCGGGCTGGGAGCCAGAGTCTCAGGCTGAGGGTGGGGTTGGAGAAGAGCTGTGGCAGAGTGGTGCTCCCTCCCTGCCCTCTATGTGGGCTGGCTCAGGTCCTGAGGTGCCCCCATGAATGTTCCTCTGTGTCCCCCTAGGAGTCGCACCCCACATTATGGGGACCACTGAACCCTACTCGCTAAGCCGGGGCTAGTGATGTCAAACCCCCGGGAAGGGGAGAACAAGTGTGGGGGCCCCAGCACCAGAACCATGCCCCTACCTTCTGTCTGTGGCTCTACCCCCTTCCACCCATGGCCCCATCCACTGTCACTTCTGTTCCACCCCTTCCCCCACAAGCCCCACCCTATCACTCCTTTACCCCTGCCCCGCTTTGGCCCTGAGACCAGAGAAGCTCTGTGCCCCTGCTGCAACCCCTGGGCTGTAGCAGGGAGTGGGAGCTCCTCCAGCCCTGGGGCTGACATAGGGGAGACTTTTCCAGGGGGACCTAACTTGGCCAGGGCCCCTGATCATGGGCCCCACTGTCCCCTTGGCAGTGCAAGGTTTGGGGAGGCTGAGCCCCCTTGTCATAAACAGATAGCTAAGGGTTAATGTTCTTTTACCTATAAAGGGGTAACACCAGTAACCTAAAGCACCGGACCAGAGGACCAATCAGGAAACAAGACTTTTTCAAATCTGGGTGGAGGGAAGTTTGTGTGTGAGTTCTTTGTTCTTTGTCTTGTGTCTGTGGCGTCTCGGCTATGAGAGTGATTTTTCTATCTCCTGCCTTTCTAATCTTCTGTTTCCAAGTTGTAAGTACAAAGATAATAAGATAATAAGTTTATATTGTTTTTTTTTTTGTATTTACATGTGTGTAGTTGCTGGAATGTTTAAATTGTATTCTTTTTGGATAAGGCTGTTTATTCATTTTTTTCTTTTAAACAAATAACCCTGTATTTGTCACCTTAATTCAGAGAGACCATTTTTATATCCTTTTGTTTCTGTTTATATAAAGCTTTCTTTTTAAGAACTGTTGGATTTTTTCTTTAGTGGGGACTCCAGGGAATTGAGTCGGCAGTTCACCAGGGAATTGGTGGGAGGAAGAAGTCAGGGGGAAAATCTCGTTGTGTTAGATTTACTAGCCTGACTTTGCATACCCTCTGGGTAACGGGGAAGAGAGATTAGCTATCTTGGTACTTCTATTTCCAAGACTGGAAACAGGGAGGGGAGAGTCCCTCTGTTTAGATTCACGGAGCTTGCTTCTGTATATCTCTCCAGGAACCCAGGGAGGGAACACCTGGAGGGGAGGAGGGGGAAGGGAAATGGTTTATTCCCCTTTGTTGTGAGACTCAAGGCATCTGAGTCTGGGGGTCCCCCGGGGAAGGTTTTGGGGAGACCACAGAGAGCCAGGCACTGTATAACTCCCTGGCTGGTGGCAGCTTTACCAGGTCCAAGCTGGTAACTTAGCTTGGAGGTTTTCATGCTAACACTCATATTTTGGACGCTAAGGTCCAAATCTGGGAAAAAATGTTATGACACCCCTCCCCCCTGAGCCTCCATTACGAGCCGCCCAGGCTACCACTGCTCAGTGTGTGGCCAGTCTCTCTGTTTTCTGCTGCTCGTTCTGGGGAGCCTGGCCGGCCTTAGGGGTGGTGCCCCCCGATAGCTACCCAGGGCTCCAGGGGTCAAAGGGCACCATCTGGCAGTGCAAAGGTGCTCACTGCTCTCCCCTGCCCCAATGCTCCTCCATGGGTCCATAGAGGTTTGAGGGGAGTAAGGAGCAACCCTATGTGCTCCATGCGTCCTGGTCACTTTTCCCACTTGGGCTGTGCTGTGAGGGGAGCATCAGAAGCTGCTGCTCTCTGCCCTCCCGCTGTGCAGCCCGGCTGAGGAAAGTGACCTGGATGCAGGGAGCTCGGATGATCTCACTTCTTGCCCCCACATCCCACAGCCCCTAGGGGTGCCCAGATGAGCAGCGTTCCAGGGAGGAGTGGGGGCAGCAATGCCAGCTGCTCCATGCACACAGGTCAGTCTCCCCATGTGGGTGCAGGAGGGGGTGCAAGGGTTTCTGTGATGCCTATTCTATCAATATCATCACTCAATACCAGGCACTCAAATTCACCAGTCTTAGTACTTAGACGTTTAGCGTTTGTATTTAAGCACTTCTAAAATGTGTCCCATTTTAGCTGTCTGCTATTACATGATGTAATTGAGGGAGACTCTTTCATTTCACTGTTTCTCATCAGAACCTACCTGTACATTATCATCTTCCATCCTCTCCACCTTACTAGGCTATTGAGAATCCCTGTGAATAGTTCCTCTCCTAACGGATGTCTCTGTCTGAACCCTGTGCTCCTCAGCGCCTGTCGGCTTTCCCCAGCTCTGAGGCTGTGTCTACACCGCGCATCTTACCACGGTGCAGCTGTGCCACTCTAACCATGCCATTGTAAGGTGCGCTGTGTGTCCGTCCTTATCGCTGAGAGAGAGCTTCCCCGGCAACAAAGCCAAACTACCTCCAATGAGGAGCAGGAGCTTTGTCACCGGGAGCACAGCTCCACCTATGATGCGCTGTTCACACTGTCGCTTTTCATGGCTCAAATTTTGGCATTCGAGGAGTGTTTTTTCTCACCGCAGAGAGACAAAATTTTTAGCAACAAAAGCCGAAATTAAAAAAAACTCCTCTGCAATCTATTTAATTTTACCTTTATACAACCTTTATACTGCCTCCAGTTCTGGTATCCTCATTTGAAAAAGATGTTGTGAAATTGGACCTAGGGCAGCGAAGAGCCACCAAATGTTCTGAGGGCTGGAGAAAAATGCCTTCCAGTGAGCTATTGAAAGAGCTCAACCTGTTTAGCTTATCAAAAGAAGATTGAAAGGTGATTTCATTGAAATGTTGAAGGGCCTTAATGGAGAGAAAAGATTGGGTATTTACGGGCTCTTGAATGGAGCAGAGAAAGGCATAACAAGACCCAATGGCTGGAAAGTGAAAAGAGACAAATTCATATTACAACTGAGGCACAATAGTCAACAGCGAGGATGATTCACCACAGGAGCAAGCTACCAAGGAAAGTGGTGGATTCACCATCTCCTGATGTCATTTAATGAAGACTAGATGCCTTTCTGGAATGTGTTTGCCCCCAAAGTAGCTGTTATGTCATACAGGAGGCCTGTGATATGCAGGTTAGATGCTCTAATGGTGTCTTCTGACCATGAAGTCGACTAATTTCTGAAAAACTGAGTGTACCATTGGGAGCAGCGTCTGATGTTTTCCTGTCTAGAAGGCTTGCTGCCTAGAACGAACGCTCCTTGAGTGGGGTGATCCACAGGGAGTAGCTCAAACCTCCAAAGTGCCTGGCCAGGGGCAGGACATTAGCCCAGCAAGGAAAGGGTGTGGCAGTGACATCACAAAAGTCTTTTGCAGGACCTCAGACTATTGGTCAAAGGTGGTGGGGAGGTGGTGACCTCACAGAGAGATGCTGACATCAGCCAGGCAGGACAGGGGCGAGGGGCCAGGGAAACCTCAGAGACCTCTGTGGCTTTGCTTCAGCACGTTTCCTTCTCCAGGTCTCTCTTTGAGGATTGAGAGATTATTTGAGGTCATGGACGTGAGCGCCAGGAGGAACCTCTTTCGAGTTTCCTCCTTCCCTTGTAGTGATTTTACTTGAAAACAGCCGTCCCTGTTTAGAAGGTAAGAGCCTCCTGGAGGTTTGAAACCTGTTCAGTCTGATCTATCTGGTGACAAGTGAATTCTAGGCATGGAAAACACGAGCTTAAGGAGGCAGAATTTTATTGCGCACCTGGGATTTTTTTCCTTAGAATCGCTGAGGACGTTAGGGTTTGTCCTTTTTGTTTCACCTCTTCCTCCATCCCTCCCTCCTCTTCTTCTCTTGCTTCTTTTGTCCTTTCTCCTGTTCCCTTCCCAACAACAGGACGGAGGTGTGTGTGTGTGTGTTGCAAGGAAGTCCTCTGCAGCTCCCACTATGGAAGGTCTACCCAAAAATGTGGGACTGAAATAATGATCGGGCAGTGATCCCCACCGGTGACCTGGGCCATCCTTTGGGCTCTCTGGTGAGAACCCTCAGCCTCCCGTCCTCAGTCTCTACCCTGATTGGTTGAGCAGGGGGATATTGACAGGGAGGAGACTCAAGTCCTTGTTGTTCTCTTTTAAGATCAAGTAAATAAGTCAGTACCAGTTCTATCTTTGATTAATTTTGCTGCTTCTCTGCATTAATTGTCTCTGAGCAGTTGATGATTCCCTCTAACATTGCAGTTCTCCTCAAATACTTGCTGAATAATTACTGTCACTTTTGTTGGTCTGGAGCTCATCTGAGAGCACAGTATTCGGGTCATTCAATGTCTGAAATTCAAGATCCGATGGTTTGTTTGAAAATCAGGGCTCTTCGGTCCTATTCCCAACACTGCCTCTGACGGGCTGTGTGACCTAAGACAAGTCAATTCTCCTTTCTCAGCCTTAGCTTCTCCCTCTTTCAAGTAGGGATAATAATGATCCGCTCTTACCTACCTCATGGTGGGTGAAGGATGCGGATCCATTTGGGAGTGTCACTAGAAGTAGTGGATAATATGAAGTTTCCCATCATGTTTACTCAGAGCAGATTATGACATAATAGATTAACTGAAATAGTCTATTTTATTTGTATTTTTTTATTTTGAAATTGTTAATAGTAGCAACGACTTAGCTCAGATTGAAGCATCTTATCTAATGGTTGAGATGTAAGTGTCTCCTCTTTGTGTGCTAGGAGACAATTTAACACACTCTGACAAAGAGGAAATGCTTTTGTTTTGCAACAAAATATTTTTGCAAAGATCTTTCATCCCACTTGTTATGATTTTGAGAAACAAACTGGTTTAGTCTAAATGGGATTTTCGGACAGAAACGATTTGAATGAAATTTTCCCACCATCTCGATTCCTGGGCTCTGGGGTGTTTTCATCTGTTAGAACAGGAGTCAGAACTGGTTGCTTCTCTTTCTGGCTCTGCCATCGCCTTGTTGTGAAGGCCCTGGGTAGGTCACTTCCCTTCTCCCATCTGTCGAATCGGAACAGGAACAGTTCTCGAACTATGGGCAGTTTAGAGCCCAAGTGAGATAAGGGGTATTAAAGCCCTCTGTGAAGGAGAAAGGGGAGTTTCACAGTGTTTAGCACCAAGGAATTCTAAAGTTTGCTAATATGTCTAGTCTGTGGAAACAAGAAATGGTCGGGGCCAAACTTATTAACCACTGCCTTTTTAAAGCCCATTCAAAGATGTGAGTCCCTATCTTTTAGGTACCTGTGGTTCTTTGCCAGCAGCAGAGAAGAGGTTCCTACCTCCATTTTTGTGGCCTTAACAAACCAGGTGTTGTGCCCCAGTTCTTGTCTGAGACCCCTGAAAAAGAACATCTTCCCATCCATGAAGAAGACAGGACCTATCTTTCAAAGGGGAACAAAAAGACCTCTGGGACTTACAGACTAGCTAGCCTGACTGCCATAGCTGGAGAGATCCTGCAATACATTCTTAAACACTCAGTTTGTCAGCAGCACCTACAGGATGATTTGGTTCTTATGACTAGTGAGCGTGGAATTGTCAAGAACAAATCATTCCAAACCAATCCTCTTTCCTTCTTTGGCAGGGTTCTGGGCATGGTAGAGGTGAGTAAACAATAGATGGGATCTAGCTTGGTGTTACTAAGGCTTTTGACACAGTCCCATAGGACATTCTCAGAAGAAAACGAGGGAAATGCAGTCCAGCTGCAATCAGTGTAATGTGGGTGCAGAGCTGGTTGAAAGCCAAGACTCCAGGAGCCCTTCTCCATGTTTAGCTGCCCAACGGGGAGGGTGAACCTAGTGGGTCTGGCAGGGATCAGTCCGGTGTCAGGTACTATTCTATATTTTCATGAATGATTTGGAAAATGGAGTGGAGAGCATGCTCCTAAAGTTTACAACTGACACCAAGCACTTTGGAGCACAGGATTGAAATTCAAAACACCCTCAACCAATTGGAGACTTGGTCTTCTTGAGCCAAACTCCATGGTTAGGGCTCTCTCTCTACACTGGGCTGAAGTGAAACCCCAGAGCCAAGCACTCCTCCTGGGCAGTGAGCTCCGACCTTGATTGGTCAGATGCTGCTTAGCACTGTCAGAGCAGCTTTTGCTGGGAGATTCTCCCAGCACTTTCCAATAGCGGGAAGGTATGAAATCCCCATTTGACTGCTGGGGACAGAGCCCGAGAGTGGGGAGCAATTTGCCCAAAGTCCCCAGGAAAAGGAAAACAACCAGCAGAGGAACCAATAGAAAACCCAGCAATGGAACTCAGGAGTCCTGGGGGTGTGCTGTGGTGACCAGATGTCCCAATTTTATAGGGACAGTCCGAATTTTGGGGTCTTATCTAGGATCCTATTACCCCCCACGCCGTCCCGATTTTTCACACTTGCTGTCTGGTCACCCTAGGGTGTGCACATGTGTGGGTCCCAGCTGCTCCCTGCCCCCCTCATTTAAGCAGATGTGCAGGGTTACTGCCCTGGGAAGTGCAGGGCACCAGTGGATGTGGGGTTGGCTGGAGGTAGGGTCTGGCTTCAGGCAGGGGGGTGCATCAGGGGTTGGCTGGATTCAGGGCAGGGAGGATGCGGCTGGTGCAGGCAAAGCAGAAGGTGCAGGGCTGGCTGGAGACAGAGGCTGACTGCCGGCAGGGCAGGGCAGGGGGTGCAGGGCTGGCTGCAGGCAGGGCGTGGGGCAGGGCCGGTGCAAGGAAGTTTCATGCCCTAAGCGAAACTTCCAATTTGCACCCTCCCCCCCCCGCACCCCTGGCCTGAGGCGCCCCACCCGTGGCAGCTCCCCCCTCCACCCTGAGGTTCCCCTCTTGTGGCAACTCTCCTTCTCTGCCCTGCGGCACCCCCCTCGCCCGAGCTCACCCCTGCTCCGAGCACGAGCACCCCGAGCACGCCGTGGTTGCTTCACTTCTCCCACCTCCAAGGCTTGCGGCGCCTAAGCCTGTAAGGCAGTCAAGCACCCTCCTCTGAGCCACAGCAGCCCTGACAGTTGACAATAGAGGCACCTTAACCCCTGAGTTCCTTCAATGTGTCCCCCTCGGGGGTCCAGCTCCGATCACCAGATACTCGGGGTATGCCTATACCACCTGCCGAATCGGTGGGCAGCGATCGATCCAGCGGGGGTCGATATATCGCGTCTAGTGTAGATGCAATACATTGAGTGCTCTCCCCTCGCCTGCTGTACTCCAGCTCGGTGAGAGCGCAGGGAGAGTCTACGGGGAGCTGCAGCAGTCAACTCACCGCGACTGTGACATTATAAGTATAATCTAATATCTCATTGAAAGGTGACAGGGCCAGAAAGAGTTAATTAACTCACCTCACCGACTGACCTGACCCGTGGGTGAACCTTAAAAACTGGTTAACAAGATATGTAAATGAACAGAGCTTTGAAATGCAAGTCTGCAGTGTTGGAGGTAGAAGGGGAGGTGTTTGCTCAGGTCTTGTGATGTCAGCAAACAAGTCTTGTCTATTGCTATAGTTTTAATTCAAAGAGCAAAAAAAGAATATTAACATTTATGATGATACTTGAGTGAAATAGTATTATTGTCTGTGTCTCTTTGAAGGTTGTGGTAATCTGTATCTGAACTGTTTAATGAATAAATTACTCTGTACTAATTGCCAGGATGTTTGGAAGGAGAGTGAAGCCTATTGTTTTCTCAGGCCGAAAGGCTGCTGGAAATGTTTAAGAACCTGGGACACGATCCTTCTTCATCTCAGATATGCTTTGGGTTTCAAGAGGGGGAAACCTTAAGCCACAAGGATTGAGATCCCTAGTCATTGACTGGAGCCACCCTGAATATGGACATTTGATTATAACCTATGGACTATTTCTAAAAGGACTTTTGGCAACTACAAGCTCATCTCTACTTTGTATCTGAACCTCAAAAATTGAATTCAAGTCTATATGTCTATTAATCTTTTAACCAACACTCACTCTCTCTCTTTTCTTTTCTAATAAATTTTAGCTTAGTTAATAAGAATTGGCTATAGCATGTATTTTAGGTAAAATCTAAGTTATATTTTAACCTGGTTATGTGGCTGATCCTTTGGGATCAGAAGAATCTTTTCTTTAACATGATGAAGTAAGATTTTCAGGAATCATCATCATATCTAACAGGTGTGTCTGGACGGAGGCCTGAGGCTGGGTACTTTAAGGGAACTGCATGGTTTAAACTTCTAAGTAACCAGTGAGATACTACAGAAGCTGTTTTGTGCTGGCTTGGTAAATGTAAGTATTGAAATAACCAGCAGCGTTTGGGATTTGTCTGCCCTGTTTTGTTTGCAATTTACTCTGATTGAGTGAGCTGAGCTGGCTCCCACGGGCAGCACCGTCACACCGACAGCCAGGCTGCAGAGGTCCGGTGGATCTTAGGGGCCTTGGGGTGCACAGATACCTATGTCCAGGCCATAGCGGTCCCTGGGGGGCTTAGAGAGTTTGGGAGGGACACTGATAACAATCTCCATGCTCTAGAGGTCCCATGGGGGCTTAGAGGGTTCGTGAGGGGCATATATTCCTACATCCAGGCTGTAGGGTTACCAGGGGGGCTTAGGGGGTTAGTGGGGGGCAAAGATACCTACGTCCAGGCTGGAGGCATCCTGGGAGTCTTAGGGGATTTGTGGGGGCCAAAGACACCTATGATGTCCAGGCTGTAGGGGTACCAGTGGGTTTTAGGGGTTCGAGTGGGCACAGATACGTATGTCCAGGCTGTATCGTTCCCAGGGGGGGTTAGAGGTTTCGTGAGGGGCACAGATATCTACGTCCAGATTGTAGATGTCCCAGGAGGGGGGGTTAGGGGGGTTGTGGGAGTGCAAATACCTATGTCCAGGCTGTAGGGGTTTCTGGGGGTTTAGAGGGTTTCTGAGGGGCACATATACCTACGTGCACACTGGAGTGTTGCAAGGGGCTTATGGAGTCTATATGGGGTACAGATACCAATGTTCTGACTGTATAGGTCCCTCGGGGGCTTAGGTGGTTTGTGGGGGGCATAGATACCTAAGTTCAGGCTGGAGGGATCTCTGAGTGTCTTCGGTGTTTGGTGGGAGGCACAGATACCTACGTCCAGGCTGCAGGGGTGTCAGAGGGGCTTAGGGTCTGTCACGGAATGTGGGGGAGTCCGGTCCTGCACCCCTCTTCCTGGGACTCACAGTGACTCTCAGCCTGCCAGTAAAACAGAAGGTTTATTGGACAACAGGAGCGAAGGATACAGCAGAGCTTGGAGGCACAAGCAGGACCCCACAATCAAGTCCATCTAGGGGTTCAGGAAACTTAGTTCCCAGTTTGGGAATCCCTGAATTCCAACCACCCAGACCAAAACCGAAACTGAATTAACGGAACTCCCTCCAGCTGGCCATTTCCTGTGTCCAGCTTTCCGGGCAAAGGTGCTGACCCCTCCCCCCGCCTATCTCAGTTTACAGGCTGAGCACGTGTCCGGTCCTAAAGTCACCCCCTGCTCTCCTATCCCCCACACAGACAGTCCCTACTCCATCACAGTAATGCACAGAGCATTTCCCGCATGGAGCAACAGTGACACCATGTGGCCACGCACGGTAATGCACAGAACATTTCCCATATGGAGCAACTGTGACATCGTGTGGCCAGGCAGGGTAATGCACAGAGCATTTCCCGCATGGAACAACATTGACATCTTGTGACCACACCAGGTAATGGACAGAGCATTTCCTGCATGGAGCAACAGTGACACCATGTGGCCATGCAGGGAAATGCACAGAGCATTTCCTGGATGGAGCAACAGTGATTGCATGTGGCCACGCAGGGTAATGCACAGAGCATTTCTCTCATAGAAGAACAGTGACAACATGTGGCCATGCAGGGTAATGCACAGAGCATCACGCCTATGTAGAGGCTGTAGAGATCCCTGGGGGGCTTAGGGGTCGTGGGGGGCACAGATAGCTAAGTGAAGGCTGGAGACATTCTGGTGGGCATTAGGGGCTTCATGAGGGGCACAAATATCTACGTCAGGGCTGGAGAGGTCCCTGGATGGCTTAGGGGGTTGTGGTGAGCATAGATACATACGTCCAGGCTGTAGTGGTCCCTGGGGGTTTAAGGAGTTGGTAAGGGTCACAGAAACCTACGTATGGTCTGGAGGGGTCCCTGGGGGACTTAAGGGTTTGTGGTTGCGCAGATACCTACGCATCGGTTGGAGGGGGCCCTGGGGAACTTAGGGGGTTTGTGTGGCGTACACATAGCTATAACCAGGCTGGTGGGGGCCCTATGGGTCTTAGAAGGCTGGTGGGGGGCAGAGATACCTATGTAGCGACTGGAGAAGTCCTGGGGAGGGCTTTGGGGGTTCCTGGAAGTCACAAATATCTACATCCAGGCTGGAGGAGTTCTGGGGCTATTAGGGAGTTGTGCGGGGGCACAGATACCTATATCGAGGTTGTAGAGGTCCTGGGGTTCCTTTGGGGAATTTTGGGTTACAGATACCTACTTCCATGCTGTAGGGATCGCTGAGAGGATCAGTGGGTTCGTGAGGGTGCACAGATATCTACGTCCGGTCTATAGGGATCCTGGGGGGGGGGGCTTAGGGGTTTGTAAGGGGCACAGATACATTCATCCAGGCAAGAGGGGTCCTAGGGACCTTAGGGGGTTCATGCTGGGCACAGATACCTGCGTCTAGGCTGGAGGGGTTTTGGGGGTCTTAGGAGGGTTGTATGGGCACAGATACCTATGTCGATGCTGGAGGGGTCCTGTCATGTCTTAGCGGATTCGTGGGATCAGAGATACCTACATCTAGGCTGGAGGGGTTCTGGGGGGATTAGGTGTGTTTGGGAGGGGATCAGATACCCACATCCTGATGGTAGGTGGCCCTGGGTAGCTTAGACGGTTTTTGTCGGTCACAGATACAAACATCCGTGCTGTAGGGGTCCCGAGGGACTTTGTGGGGCTCTAGGGGTCACAGATACCTACCTACAGTCTGGAAGGTTCCTGTGGGTATTAAGGGGTGTGTGGGGCATACAGATGCCTATATCTGGGCTTGTGGGTTTCCTGGGGGGCTTAGAGGTTTGTGGAGAGCACAGATACCATTATCCAGGCTAGATGGGTTCTGGTGGGATTAGGGGATTGTGAGGGTCACAGATACCTATGTAAGCAGAAGCAGGATGAACTCTACCCTCACATCTGGTGGTGAATTATGGCAAGTGTGGAAAAAAAGTTCAGGGTCTGATCATGCTTGCATAGACACACCCACCGTGCGTGACACGGCCACGGAAGCCTGGACGTAGGTATCTGTGTCTGCCCCGATTCCCTAAGCACCCCCATTACCCCTTTAGCCTGGACGTAGGTATCTGTACTCCCACAAACCCCCTAAACGTCCCAGCTACCCCTTCAGCCTGGAAGTCCCTATCTGTGACACCCACGAACCTCTAACCTCCCAGGGATCCCTACAGCCTGGACACAGGTGTCTGAGCACCCCACAAACCTCCTAAGCTCCTCGGGACACATCCAGCCTGGATGTATCTGAGCCCCCAGTGAACCGCCTCATCTCCTCGGGACACCGACAGTCTGTACCTAGGTATCTGTGCCCCCAACAAACCCCCTATAACCCCCAGGACCCATCCAGACTAGATGTAGGTATCTGTACCCCCACAGCCTCCCTGGGACTCCTACAGCCTGGAGGTTTGTATCTGTGCCCCTCATGAAACCCCAACCCCCCCGTCCCCTCCAGACTGGACATAAGTATCTGTGCACCCCACTAACCCATAAGCACTTGTAGGGACGCCTACAGCATGGACTTAGGTATTTCGGGCCCCCCAAAACCCGCTATGCCCACCAGGGACCCCTATAGCCTAGAGATAAGCATCTGTGCTCCCTGAACCCCATAAGCCCCCCCTGGACCCATCCAGCCTGGACTTAGGTATCTGTGCCCCACATGAACCCGCTAAGCCCCCCCGGGACCCTCCAGCCTGGATGGAAGTATCTGTGCCCCCCACAACCCCTAAGTGCCGAGAAACCCCTCCAGCCTGGAGGTAGTTATCTGTGCCCACCAGAAACCGCTTTAGCGCCCCCAGGGACCACTCCAGCCTGGATGCAGATATCTGTGCCCAACACAAACGGCGTAAGCCCCCCCCGGGGAAACCTCCAGCCTGAACCTAGGTATCTGTGCCCCTTCAACACACTAATTCCCCCTGGAAGACCTATTGCCTGGAAGTAGGTATCTCTGCCCCCCACAAACCCCCTAAGCCTCCCAGGGACCCCTACAGCCTAGACGTAGGTATCTCTGCCACCCAGAAAACCCCTAATCCACCCAGGGAACCCTACAGCATGGACCTAGGTATCTGTGCCCCCTAGGAACTCCCTAAACCCCCCAGGAACCACTCCAACCTGGACATAGATATCTGTGCCTCCCAAAAAACCCTAAGCCCCCCGGGACCCCTAGAGTATGGAGATAGGTATCTCTGCCATCCGCAAAAACACCCTAATCCTCTCCGGAACCTCTCCAGCCTGGATGTACATATCTGTGCCCCTCCCCACAAACCACCTAAGCCCCCCGGGACTCCTCCAGCCTGGATGTAGGTATCTGTGCCCCCCCAAAGCCCTAAGCCCAGCCAGAATACCTATAGCCTGGACGTAGGTATCTGTGTCTCCTACAGTACCACTAAGCCCCCCTCAGGGACCCCTCCAGGACATACATAGGTATCTGTGCCCCTCACCAAGTCCCTATACCCCCAGGGATCACTGTGCTCACCACAACTCCCTAAGCATACAGGGACCCCTTCAGCCTGGACGTGGATATTACTGTCCTCCAGAAAGCCTTTAATCCCCACCAGGACCTCTACAGCCTGGACGCAGGTACCTATGCCCCTCACAACCCCCCTAACTCTCCCAGGGTCCCGTCCATACTGGATGTAGGTATCTGTGACCCTACGAACCACCGTAAGCCCTCGAGGGATCTCTCCAGCCTCCACGTAGGTGCGATGCTCTGTGCATTACCCTGTGTGGCCACATGGTATCACTGTTGCTCCATACAGGAAATGTTCTGTGCATTACCCTGCGTGACCACATGGTGTCACTGTTGCTCCATGCAGGAAATGCTCTGTGTATTACCCTTCGTGGCCACATGGTTTCACTGTTGCTGCATACAGGAAATGCTCTGTGCATTACCCTGCGTGACCACACGGTGTCACTGTTGCTCCAGGCAGGAAATACACTGTGCATTACCCTGCGTGGCCACATGGTGCCACTGTTGCTCCCTGCGTGGAAATGCTCTATGCATTACCCTTTGTGGCCACACGGTGTCACTGTTGCTCCATGCCGGAAATGCTCTGTGTATTACCCTGTGTGGCCACACGGTGTCACTCTTGCTCCATGCAGGAAATGCTCTGTGCATTACCCTGTGTCACCACATGGTGTCACTGTTGCTCCACGGGTGAAATGCTCTGGGCATTACCCTGCATGGTCACACAGTGTTACTCTTGCTCCATGCGCGAAATGCTCTGAGCATTACTGTGATGGAGTGGGGAATGTCTGTGTGGGGGATGGGACAGCAGGGGCTGACTATAGGTGAGGGACAGGACCTAAGCCTGTAACTTAAGCTAGGCAGCGGGGAGGGGGTCAGCACCTTTGCCCAGGAAGCTGAATAAAGGAAGGGGCTGGCTGGAGGGAGTTAGTTCAGTTTTGGTTTGGAGCTGGGTTGTTGGAATTCAGGGAATCCCAAACTGGAAACTAAGATTCCTGAACCCCCAGAAGGACTCGATTGAGGGGCCTGGTTGTGCCCAAAAGCCCTGCTGTATCCTTCATTCCTGTTGGCAAAAAAATTTTCTGTTTTACTGGCTGGCTGAGTCACTGTGTGTCCCAGGAAGAGGGGTGCAGGGCCAGATTCCACCACACTACGTGACACCCCCTAAGTCCCTCTGGGACCCCTGCAGCCTGGACGTAGGTATCTGTGCCCCCCAAAAAACTCCTGAGCCCCCCCGACCCCCTACAGCCTGGACCTAGATATCTGTGCCCCCACGAGCTCCCTAAGCCCCCCACGGACCCCTTGAGCCTGGACGTAGATGGAACCCTTCTGCCAGGCTGAACTGATAGCAGCAAGGACTGGGTTCAATACATAGGGGTCCCTTGCCTACAATGTAATGCAAACCAGCTCGAGCCCCCACCCAGTGACATGGGAAAATTTTACATATGCACCCCTAGGTGCCTCAAAGAGGCAATACTTCCCCTCTCGCAAGCATAGAGTCTGGATGTAGCAGAAAATGTTTAATAACGTGAGATAAACAACATAACATTAAATTGGGAAAACACCTTAACTAGGCCGTGTCCTTTTCCCTGGGCTCATGAGTCCAGCAATCCCCAAATCACCCCATGGCTCCAAAGTCCAATATCTCCAATGTTTCAAGAGTCCAGCAACCCCAAAATCACCCACAGTTTCGCAACCCCAGAGTTCAAGAGTCTATCTGCAGGGCTTTTCCCCCTGCCAGCCTGAGTAGAAAGGGGCACCTTACGTGGTCCACTGCTGACTGCTCTGCCTCTCCATGGGATTCTGCTTTTGCCTTCCCCACAAACTGCTCAGCTCGGTCCACCAGCTGCTCTGCCAGCCGACATGTGTTCTGCTCCAGCTGTCCCCCAAAACTCCTAGACTCACCTCATTTCGAGGGTCACTCCCACAAACTGCTCCTGTCTGCCAACTACTGTGTTTTACAATACAGTTTCAGAGTCCCCCACAAACTAACACATCTTTTCAGTGATTTCAGCTCAAGAACCTAGAAATTCAACTCTTAAGAGAATAAAAAATCAACACTGCTATTCAGCTGTTAAAAAAAAACAAGCGCAATTGGTGATTCTAGCTCACCCAAGGAGCCCACTCCCTTGTCTAGTGAGTGCCACTCAACTGATGGTGAGAATCCCTGTCTCAAAGCTGTTTCACAGTTCCTCATTCACACAATCAGGGTGACAACACTCCACATCTCACACCCCAACAACAAATAAACTGGGGATACCATAGCTGCCAAAGTAACCATCCCAGGCTGCCGTGGCCGTGTCACGCATGGAGGGTATGTCTATGCAAACATGATCAGACCCTGAAATCCTTTTCCACATTTGCCATAATTCACCACCAGATGTGAGGGTAGAGTTCATCCTGCTTCTGCTTAAATAGGTATCTGTGCCCCCCACAACCCCCTAATCCCACCAGAACCCATCTAGCCTGGATAATGGTATCTGTGCTCTCCAAAAACCTCTAAGCCCCCCCTCTAAGCCCCCCCAGGCCCCACAAGCCCAAAAACCGCCTAAGCTACCCAAGGCCACCTAGCATCAGGATGTAGGTATCTGTTCCCCCCGCCAACACACTTAATCCCCCCGGAACCCCTCCAGCCTAGATGTAGGTATTTCTGACCCCACGAATCTGCTAAGACATGACAGGACCCCTCCAGCATCGACATAGGTATCTGTGCCCACACAACCCTCCTAAGACCCCCAAAACCCCTCCAGCCTAGACGCAGGTATCTGTGCCCAGCATGAACCCCCTAAGGTCCCTAGGACCCCTCTTGCCTGGATGAATGTATCTGTGCCCCTTACAAACCCCTAAGCCCCCCCCCAGGATCCCTATAGACCGGACGTAGATATCTGTGCACCCTCACGAACCCACTGATCCTCCCAGCGACCCCTACAGCATGGAAGTAGGTATCTGTACCCCAAAATTCCCCAAAGCAACCCCAGGACCCCTACAGCCTCGATATAGGTATCTGTGCCCCCGCACAACTCCCTAATACCCCCAGAACTCCTCCAGCCTGGACGTAGATATTTGTGACTTCCAGGAACCCCCAAAGCCCTCCCCAGGACTTCTCCAGTCCCTACATAGGTATCTCTGCCCCCCCCACCAGCCTTCTAAGACCCATAGGGCCCCCACCAGCCTGGTTATAGCTATGTGTACGCCACACAAACCCCCTAAGCTCCCCAGAGCCACCTCCAACTGGTACGTAGGTATCTGCGCAACCACAAAGCCTTAAGTCCCCCAGGGACCCCTCCAGACCATACGTAGGTTTCTGTGACCCTTACCAACTCCTTAAACCACCAGGGACCACTACAGCCTGGACGTATGTATCTATGCTCACCACAACCCCCTAAGCCATCCAGGGACCTCTCCAGCCCTGACGTAGATATTTGTGCCCCTCATGAAGCCCCTAATCCCCACCAGAATGTCTCCAGCCTGGACGTAGCTATCTGTGCCCCCCACGACCCCTAAGCCCCCCAGGGATCTCTACAGCCTCTACATAGGCGTGATGCTCTGTGCATTACCCTGCGTGGCCACATGGAATCACTGTTGCTCCATCCAGGAAATGCTATGTGCATTTCCCTGCATGGCCACATGGTGTCACTGTTGCTCCATGCAGGAAATGCTCTGTCCATTACCTGGTGTGGTCACAAGGTGTCAATGTTCCTCCATGCGGGAAATGCTCTGTGCATTACCCTGCCTGGCCACACGGTGTCACAGTTGCTCCATATGGGAAATGTTCTGTGCATTACTGTGCGTGGTCACATGGTGTCACTGTTGCTTCATGCGGGAAATGCTCTGTGCATTACCCAGTGTGGCCACACGGTGTCACTGTTGCTACATGCGGGAAATGCTCCGTGCATTACTGTGATGGAGTAGGGACTGTCTGTGTGGGGGATGGGAGAGCAGGGGGTGACTTTAGGACCGGACACGTGCTCAGCCTGTAACCTGAGATAGGCGGGGGGAGGGGTCAGCACCTTTGCCCGGGAAGCTGGACACAGGAAATGGCCAGCTGGAGGGAGTTCCGTTAGTTCAGTTTCGGTTTTGGTCTGGGTGATTGGAATTCAGGGATTCCCAAACTGGGAACTAAGTTTCCTTAACCCCTAGAAGGACTTGATTGTGGGGTCCTGCTTGTGCCTCCAAGCTCTGCTGTATCCTTCGCTCCTGTTGTCCAATAAACCTTCTGTTTTACTGCCTGGCTGAGAGTCACTGTGAGTCCCAGGAAGGGGGGTGCAGGAACGGACACCCCCACACTCCGTGACAGACCCTAAGCCCCTCCGAGACCCCTGCAGCCTGGACGTAGGTATCTGTGCCTCCCAACAAAAACCTAAGACACTCAGAGATCCCTCCAGCCTGAACTTAGGTATTTATGCCCCCCACAAACCCCCTAAGCCCCCGAGGGACATATACAGCCAGAACATCGGTATCTGTACCCCATATAGACTCCATAAGCCCCTTGCGACACTCCAGTGTGCACGTAGGTATATGTGCCCCTCAGAAACCCTCTAAGCCCCCAGGAACACCTACAGCCTGGACATAGATATTTGCACTCCCACAACCCCCCTAACCCCCCCGTCCCGGGACATCTACAATCTAGACGTAGATATCTGTGCCCCTCACGAAACTTCTAACCCCCCTGGGAACGATACAGCCTGGACATACGTATCTGTGCCCACTCGAACCCCTAAAACCCACTGGTACCCCTACAGCCTGGACATCATAGGTGTCTTTGGCCCCCACAAATCCCCTAAGACTCCCAGGATGCCTCCAGCCTGGACGTAGGTATCTTTGCCCCCCACTAACCCCCTAAGCCCCCCTGGTAACCCTACAGCCTGGATGTAGGAATATGTGCCCCCCACGAACCCTCTAAGCCCCCATGGGACACCTAGAGCATGGAGATTGGTATCTGTGTCCCCCCCAAACTCTCTAAGCCCCCCAGGGACCGCTATGGCCTGGACATAGGTATCTGTGCACCCCAAGGCCCCTAAGATCCCCCGGACCTCTGCAGCCTGGCTATCGGTGTGACGGTGCTGCCCGTGGGAGCCAGCTCAGCTCACTCAATCAGAGTGAATTGCAAACAGAACAGTGCAGACAAATCCCAAACGCTGCTGGTTATTTCAATACTTACATTTACCAAGCCAGCACAAAACAGCTTCTGTAGTACCTCACTGGTTACTTAGAAGTTTAAACCACGCAGTTCCCTTAAAGTACACAGCCTCAGGCCTCCGTCCAGACACACCTGTTAGATATGATGATGATTCCTGAAAATCTTACTTCATCATATAAAAGAAAAGATTCTTCCGATCCCAAAGGATCAGCCACATAACCAGGTTCAATTATAACTTAGATTTTACCTAAAATACATGCTATAGCCAATTCTTATTAACTAAGCTAAAATTTATTAGAAAAGAAAAGAGAGAGAGTGAGTGTTGGTTAAAAGATTAATAGACATATAGACTTGAATTCAATTTTTGAGGTTCAGATACAAAGTAGAGATGAGCTTGTAGTTGACAAAAGTCCTTTTAGAAATAGTCCATAGGTTATAATCCAATGTCCATATTCAGGGTGGCTCCAGTCAATGACTGGGGATCTCAATCCTTGTGGCTTAAGGTTTCCCCCTCTTGAAACCCAAAGCATATCTGAGATGAAGAAGGATCGTGTCCCAGGTTCTTAAACATTTCCAGCAGCCTATCAGCCTGAGAAAACAATAGGCTTAACACTTCTTCCAAACATCCTGGCAATTAGTACATCCATCAAACAGTTCAGATACAGATTACCACAACCTTCAAAGAGACACAAACAATAATACTATTTCACTCAAGTATCATCATAAATGTTAATATTCTTTTTTTGCTCTTTGAATTAAAACTATAGCAATAGACAAGACTTGTTTGCGGACATCACAAGACCTGAGCAAACACCTCCCCTTCTACTTCTAACACTGCAGACTTGTATTTCAAAGCTCTGTTCATTTACATATCTTGTTAACCAGTTTTTAAGGTTCACCCACGGGTCAGGTCAGTCGGTGAGGTGAGTTAATTAACTCTTTCTGGCCCTGTCACCTTTCAATGAGATATTAGATTATACTTATAATGTCACAGTCTCGGTGAGTTGACTGCTGCAGCTCCCCATAGACTCTGCCTGCGCCTCTCACCGAGCTGGAGTACAGCAGGCAGGGGAGAGCACTCAATGTATTGCATCTACACTAGACGCGATATATCAACCCCCGCTGGATCGATCGCTGCCCACCGATTCGGCAGGTGGTATAGACATACCCCGAGTATCTGGTGATCGGAGCTGGACCCCCGAGGGGGACACATTGAAGGAACTCAGGGGTTAAGGTGCCTCTATTGTCAACTGTCAGGGCTGCTGTGGCTCAGAGGAGTGTGCTTGACTGCCTGGCAGGCTTAGGCGCCGCAAGCCTTGGAGGTGGGAGAAGTGAAGCGGCCACGGCGTGCTCGGAATGCTCGTGCTCGGAGCAGGGCTGAGCTCGGGCGAGGGGGGTGCCGCAGGGCAGAGCAGGAGAGTTGCCACAAGAGGGGAGCCTCAGGGTGGAGGGGGGAGCTGCCACGGGTGGGGAGCCTCAGGGCAGGGATGCGGGGGGGGGAGGGTGCAAGGTGGAAGTTTCGCCTAGGGCATGAAACTTCCTTGCACCGGCCCTGCCCCACGCCCTGCCTGCAGCCAGCCCTGCACCCCCTGCCCTGCTCTGCCGGCAGTCAGTCTCCGTCTCCAGCCAGCCCTGCACATTCTGCTTTGCCTGCACCAGCCGCATCCTCCCTGCCCTGTCTCCAGCTAACAACTGATGCAGCCCTCTGTCTGAAGCCAGCCAGCCACGCATCACTTGCCCTGCCTGAAGCCAGACCCTACCTCCAGCCAACCCCACATCCACCGGTGCCCTGCACTTCCCAGGGCAGTAACCCTGCACATCTGCTTAAATGAGGGGGGCAGGGAGCAGCTGGGACCCACACATGTGCACACCCTAGGGTGACCAGACAGCAAGTGTGAAAAATCGGGATGGCGTGGGGGGTAATAGGATCCTAGATAAGACCCCAAAATTCGGACTGTCCCTATAAAATTGGGACATCTGGTCACCACAGCACACCCCCAGGACTCCTGAGTTCCATTGCTGGGTTTCCTATTGGTTCCTCTGCTGGTTGTTTTCCTTTTCCTGGGGACTTTGGGTAAGTTGCTCCCCACTCTCGGGCTCTGTCCCCAGCAGTCAAATGGGGATTTCATACCTTCCCGCTATTGGAAAGTGCTGGGAGAATCTCCCAGCAAAAGCTGCTCTGACAGTGCTAAGCAGCATCTGACCAATCAAGGTCGGAGCTCACTGCCCAGGAGAAGTGCTTGGCTCTGGGGTTTCACTTCAGCCCAGTGTAGAGAGATAGCCCTAACCATGGAGTTTGGCTCAAGAAGACCAAGTCTCCAATTTGTTAAGGGTGTTTTGAATTTCAATCCTGTGCTCCAAAGTGCTTGGTGTCAGTTGTAAACTTTAGGAGCATGCTCTCCACTCAATTTTCCAAATCATTCATGAAAATATAGAATAGTACCTGACACCGGACTGATCCCTGCCAGACCCACTAGGTTCACCCTCCCCGTTGGGCAGCTAAACATGGAGAAGGGCTCCTGGAGTCTTGGCTTTCAACCAGCTCTGCACCCACATTACACTGATTGCAGCTGGACTACATTTCCCTCGTTTGCTTCTGAGAATGTCCTATGGGACTGTGTCAAAAACCTTAGTAACACCAAGCTAGATCCCATCTATTGTTTACTCACCTCTACCAGGCCCAGAACCCTGCCAAAGAAGGAAAGAGGATTGGTTTGGAATGATTTGTTCTTGACAATTCCACGTTCACTAGTCATAAGAACCAAATCATCCTGTAGGTGCTGCTGACAAACTGAGTGTTTAAGAATGTATTGCAGGATCTCTCCAGCTATGGCAGTCAGGCTAGCTAGTCTGTAAGTCCCAGTGATCTTTTTGTTCCCCTTTGAAAGATAGGTCCTGTCTTGTTCATGGATGGGAAGATGTTCTTTTTCAGGGGTCTCAGACAAGAACTGGGGCACAACACCTGGTTTGTTAAGGCCACAAAAACGGAGGCAGGAACCTCTTCTCTGCTGCTGGCAAAGAACCACAGGTACCTAAAAGATAGGGACTCACATCTTTGAAAGGGCTTTAAAAAGGCAGTGGTTAATAAGTTTGGCCCCGACCATTTCTTGTTTCCACAGACTAGACATGTTAGCAAACTTTAGAATTCCTTGGTGCTAAACACTGTGAAACTCCCCTTTCTCCTTCACAGAGGGCTTTAATACCCCTTATCTCACTTGGGCTCTAAACTGCCCATAGTTCGAGAACTGTTCCTGTTCCGATTGGACAGATGGGAGAAGGGAAGTGACCTACCCAAGGCCTAAACAACAAGGCGATGGCAGAGCCAGAAAGAGAAGCAACCAGTTCTGACTCCTGTTCTAACAGATGAAAACACCCCAGAGCCCAGGAATCGAGATGGTGGGAAAATTTCATTCAAATCGTTTCTGTCCGAAAATCCCATTTAGACTAAACCAGTTTGTTTCTCAAAATCATAACAAGTGGGATGAAAGATCTTTGCAAAAATATTTTGTTGCAAAACAAAAGCATCTCCTCTTTGTCAGAGTGTGTTAAATTGTCTCCTCGCACACAAAGAGGAGACACTTACATCTCAACCATTAGATAAGATGCTTCAATCTGAGCTAAGTCGTTGCTACTATTAACAATTTCAAAATAAAAAAATACAAATAAAATAGACTATTTCAGCTAATCTATTAAGTCATAATCTGCTCTGAGTAAACATGATGGGAAACTTCATATTATGCACTACTTCTAGCGACACTCCCAAATAGATCCGCACCCTTCACCCACCATGAGGTAGGTAAGAGCGGATCATTATTATCCCTACTTGAAAGAGGGAGAAGCTAAGGCTGAGAAAGGAGAATTGACTTGTCTTAGGTCACACAGCCCGTCAGAGGCAGTGTTGGGAATAGGACCGAAGAGCCCTGATTTTCAAACAAACCATCGGATCTTGAATTTCAGACATTGAATGACCCGAATACTGTGCTCTCAGATGAGCTCCAGACCAACAACAGTGACAGTAATTATTCAGCAAGTATTTGAGGAGAACTGCAATGTTAGAGGGAATCATCAACTGCTCAGAGACAATTAATGCAGAGAAGCAGCAAAATTAATCAAAGATAGAACTGGTTCTGACTTATTTACTTGATCTTAAAAGAGAACAACAAGACCAGAGTCTCCTCCCTGTCAATAACCCTTGCTCAACCAATCAGGGTAGAGACTGAGGACGGGAGGCTGAGGGTTCTCACCAGAGAGCCCAAAGGATGGCCCAGGTCACCGGTGGGGATCACTGCCAGAGCACTATTTCAGTCCCACATTTTTGGGTGGACCTTCCATAGTGGGAGCTGCAGAGGACTTCCCTGCAACACACACACACACCCCTCCGTCCTGTTGTTGGGAAGGGAACAGGAGAAAGGACAAAAGAAGCAAGAGAAGAAGAGGAGGGAGGGATGGAGGAAGAGGTGAAACAAAAAGGACAAACCCTAATGTCCCCAGCGATTCTAAGGGACAAAATCCCAGGTGCGTAATAAAATTCTGCCTCCTTAAGCTCGTGTTTTCCATGCCTAGAATTCACTTGTCACCAGATAGATCAGACTGAACAGGTTTCAAACCTCCAGGAGGCTCTTGCCTTCTAAACAGGGACGGCTGTTTTCTAGTAAAATCACTACAAGGGAAGGAGGAAACTCGAAAGAGGTTCCTCCTGGCGCTCACGTCCATGTCCCCAAATAATCTCTCAGTCCTCAAAGAGAGACCTGGAGAAGGAAACGTGCTGAAGCAAAGCCACAGAGGTCTCTGAGGTTTCCCTGGCCCCTCGCCCCTGTCCTGCCTGGCTGATGTCAGCATCTCTCTGTGAGGTCACCACCTCCCCACCACCTTTGACCAATAGTCTGAGGTCCTGCAAAAGGCCTTTGTGATGTCACTGCCACACCCCTCCCTTGCTGGGCTAATGTCCTACCCCTGGCCAGGCACTTTGGAGGTTTGAGCTACTCCCTGTGGATCACCCCACTCAAGGAGCGTTCGTTCTAGGCAGCAAGCCGGCTAGACAGGAAAACATCAGACGCTGCTCCCAATGCTACTGTCAGTTTTTCAGAAATTAGTCGACTTCATGGTCAGAAGACAGCATTAGAGCATCTAACCTGCATATCACAGGCCTCCTGTATGACATAACAGCTACTTTGGGGGCAAACAGATTCCAGAAAGGCATCTAGTCTTCATTAATGACATCAGGAGATGGTGAATCCACGACTTTCCTTGGTAGCTTGCTCCTGTGGTGAATCATCCTCGCTGTTGACTATTGTGCCTCAGTTGTAATATGAATTTGTCTCTTTTCACTTTCCAACCATTGGGTCTTGTTATGACTTTCTCTGCTCCATTCAAGAGCCCGTAAATACCCAATCTTTTCTCTCCATTAAGGCCCTTCAACATTTCAATGAAATCACCTTTCAATCTTCTTTTGATAAGCTAAACAGGTTGAGCTCTTTCAATAGCTCACTGGAAGGCATTTTTCTCCAGCCCTCAGAACATTTGGTGGCTCTTTGCTGCCCTAGCTCCAATTTCACAACATCTTTTTCAAATGAGGATACCAGAACTGGAAGCAGTATAAAGGTTGTATAAAGGTAAAATTAAATAGGTTGCAGAGGAGTTTTTTTTAATTTCGGCTTTTGTTGCTAAAAATTTTGTCTCTCTGCGGTGAGAAAAAACACTCCCCGAATGCCAAAATTTGAGCCATGAAAAGCAGCAGTGTGAACAGCGCATCATAGGTGCAGCTGTGCTCCCGGTGACAAAGCTCCTGCTCCTCATTGGAGGTAGTTTGGCTTTGTTGCCGGGGAAGCTCTCTCCCAGCAATAAGGACGGACACACAGCGCACCTTACAATGGCATGGTTAGAGTGGCACAGCTGCACCGTGGTAAGGTGCGCGGTGTAGACACAGCCTCAGAGCTGGGGAAAGCCGACAGGCGCTGAGGAGCACAGGGTTCAGACAGAGACATCAGTTAGGAGAGGAACTATTCACAGGGATTCTCTATAACCTAGTAAGATGGAGAGGATGGAAGATGATAATGTACAGGTAGGTTCTGATGAGAAACAGTGAAATGAAAGAGTCTCCGTCAATTACATCATGTAATAGCAGACAGCTAAAATGGGACACATTTTAGAAGTGCTTAAATACAAACGCTAAACGTCTAAGTACTAAGACTGGTGAATTTGAGTGCCTTTTATTGAGTGATGATATTGATAGAATAGACATCACAGAAACCCTTGCATCCCCTCCTGCACCCACATGGGGAGACTGACCTGTGTGCATGGAGCAGCTGGCATTGCTGCCCCCCACTCCTCCCTGGAACGCTGCTCATCTGGGCACCCCTAGGGGCTGTGGGATGTGGGGGCAAGAAGTGAGATCATCCGAGCTCCCTGCATCCAGGTCACTTTCCTCAGCCGGGCTGCATAGCGGGAGGGCAGAGAGCAGCAGCTTCTGATGCTCCCCTCACAGCACAGCCCAAGTGGGAAAAGTGACCAGGGCACATGGAGCACATAGGGTTACTCCTTAATCCTCTCAAACCTCTATGGACCCATGGAGGAGAATTGGGGCAGGGGAGAGCAGTGAGCACCTTTGCACTGCCACACGGTGCCCTTTGACCCCTGGAGCCCTGGGTGGCTATCGGGGGGTACCACGCCTATGGCCGGCCAGGCTCCCCAGAACGAGCAGCAGAAAACACAGAGACTGGCCACACACTGAGCAGTGGTAGCCTGGGCGGCTCGTAATGGAGGCTCAGGGGGGAGAGGTGTCATAACATTTTTTCCCAGATTTGGACCTTAGCGTCCAAAATATGGGTGTTAGCATGAAAACCTCCAAACTTAGTTACCAGCTTGGACCTGGTAAAACTGCCACCAGCCGGGGATTTATACAGTACCTGGCTCACTGTGGTCTCCCCAAAACCTTCCCCGGGGGACCCCCAGACTCAGATGCCTTGAGTTTCACAACAAAGGGGAATAAACCATTTCCCTTCCCCCTCCTCCCCTCCAGGTGTTCCCTCCCTGGGTTCCTGGAGAGATATACAGAAGCAAGCTCCGTGAATCTAAACAGAGGGACTCCCCCCTCCCTGTTTCCAGTCCTGGAAATAGAAGTACCAAGATAGCTAATCTCTCTTCCCCCTTACCCAGAGGGTATGCAAAGTCAGACTAGTAAATCTAACACAACGAGATTTTCCCCCGACTTCTTCCTCCCACCAATTCCCTGGTGAGCTGCAGACTCAATTCCCTGGAGTCCCCACTAAGAAAAAATCCAACAGGTCTTAAAAAGAAAGCTTTATATAAAAAGAAAGAAAAGGACATAAAAATGGTCTCTCTGTATTAAGGTGACAAATACAGGGTTATTTGCTTAAAAGAAAAAAATGAATAAACAGCCTTATCCAAAAAGAATACAATTTAAACATTCCAGCAACTACACACATGTAAATACAAAAAAAAAAACAATATAAATTTATTGTCTTATTATCTTTGTACTTACAACTTGGAAACAGATGATTAGAAAGGCAGGAGATAGAAAAATCACTCTCATAGCCGAGACGGCACAGACACAAGACAAAGAACAAAGAACTCACACACAAACTTCCCTCCACCCAGATTTGAAAAAGTCTTGTTTCCTGATTGGTCCTCTGGTCAGGTGTTTTAGGTTACTGATGTTAGCCCTTTATAGGTAAAAGAACATTAACCCTTAGCTATCTGTTTATGACAAGGGGGCTCAGCCTCCCCAAACCTTGCACTGCCAAGGGGACAGTGGGGCCCATGATCAGGGGCCCTGGCCAAGTTAGGTCCCCCTGGAAAAGTCTCCCCTATGTCAGCCCCAGGGCTGGAGGAGCTCCCACTCCCTGTTACAGCCCGGGGGCTGCAGCAGGGGCACAGAGCTTCTCTGGTCTCAGGGCCACAGCGGGGCAGGGGTAAAGGAGTGATAGGGTGGGGCTGGTGGGGGAAGGGGTGGAACAGAAGTGACAGTGGATGGGGCCATGGGTGGAAGGGGGTAGAGCCACAGACAGAAGATAGGGGCATGGTTCTGGTGCTGGGGCCCCCACACTTGTTCTCCCTTTCCCGGGGGTTTGACATCACTAGCCCCGGCTTAGCGAGTAGGGTTCAGTGGTCCCCATAATGTGGGGTGCGACTCCTAGGAGGACACAGAGGAACATTCATGGGGGCACCTCAGGACCTGAGCCAGCCCACATAGAGGGCAGGGAGGGAGCACCACTCTGCCACAGCTCTTCCCCAACCCCACCCTCAGCCTGAGACTCTGGCTCCCAGCCCGGCGTCGACCCCTTTACCCCTGTCCGCACCCCTCTCCCCAGCAAGTAACAGCCCCACTCCTCCCAGCCCCGGTTCTTGACCGTGGCTTCCGAGGGGCCACAGCCATGGCTAAGAGGGCACAATGTGAAATGTTTGGGGACCACTGGTTTAGGGTGACGTCCTCAATCACTTCTCTGCAGTCCAATAAAAGCTATTCCTCACTCACCTACCCCTCCATCAGGACGGACTAGGTATGTTCTGCTGCCCTTCACTCATACAGGAAGGAGAATAACATTTCATTCCACTCAATCCTAAAGTGATTTGTAACTCAAGACCATCCCAAACTGGTCATTTTTGGAAGCGGCCCCATCATGCTGCATAGCTAGGCAGAGTAGGTGTGTCTATGCAAACACGGTCTGTTCCTGAAGTCTTTCCCCAGCTCCTCACTAGGTGAGAGAGGGGAGCTCATTCAGACCCTGCTTACGCTTAGTATTTAAAAACTCCTTAGTGTCCCTATCTCTGCCGGCCTTAGATTTCTCCTCCTGTCCGTTTTTTGACAGCTCAGATGAGGTGACCGAGTGGTTAAGGTGATGGACTGCTACCCCATTATGCTCTGCCTGCATGGGTTCAAATCCCATTCTCATCAGAGGCATTTAGTCTTCACCCTCCTTTATAGACAACCATCTCCCCCTTTGGTACAATAACAGATCAAACAATGTTGCTTGTGTTACCCAAAATTGGGTCAGTTAGTAAGCTTAGAGAGGACTAATAATGCCCCTCCCCCCCAGAGTTTGGCAGAAAGCAGCACATTTATTAGCTTGATAGCTAAGCTCAAAAGAAGGGATCGGGGAGGGTGTCACACTCATACTCACGCTCCCAGGACAGGCCTGGCAGTGGAGATGTCAGGATCCTTTAAGGTAAGTGTCCCACAGCACAGCGATGGACGGTGCGATGAAGATCAGTCTCCCTGAGGTGCAATAGAATGTAACACAGCGAACCACTGGCCAGATGGGCCGGGTGAAGGGCATTCACTGGAGGTACAAAGGAGAGTGGGAAAGCCACTTCACAGGCATTCAAAGAGGGAAAGGACACAAGCTGGGGGAGTTTAGCAGACCTTTTGAGCATACAGGTTATACAGAGCATACAGATCACTGCTGCTCCTACAACATGATAAGTTCTCAAGCAGCATGTTTCTTACTTTGCCCATCTGTCAATTTTGATGATTATTGATGGAAATATTTTGCCATTGGGTTGTGTGTTTACACAGAAATTGACATTTACCAACAAATACACAATTCTTCCAAGCCTGCCTAGTCTGCAGTTGATGGGTTTAGAGGGACACTTTCACTCTTCCAGGTCCCCATTCCAGGCCTGTGCTCTCCAGGTTGTCAACTTCCCGTACTGCTGGGATCCTTCCCTCATCTCCCCCCAAACCACTGCCCCACCCCCACTTCTGGGGTCCCCTCCCTACACTGTCTAACTCCACTGCTGGCAGGATCCCTTCCTGTTCCTTTCATTTCCTGCCTCCACTCTGGGCAAAAGCTCTGCACTCTTCCCACACCAGAAGTTGAACCCAGGCCACCTGGGTGAAAACCAGGAATCCTGACCACTAGCCCATATGGGACTATTGTTGCATCTGACGAAGTGGGTATTCACCCACGACAGCTCATGCTCCAATACGTCTGTTAGTCTATAAGGTGCCACCGGATTCTTGGCTGCTATTATTACTACAACTCAGGCCTTGGCTACACTGGAGAGTTACAGTGCAGGTGGTGACTTTACAGCGCTGTAACTTACTCCCCGTCCACACTGGCAAGGCACATACAGCGCTGTATCTCCCTGGCTACAGTGCTGCATGTGCTCCACCTCGACGAGAGGAATAAAGAGAACAGAGCTGGTGATGCAGCGCTGGGGTGCCAGTGTAAACAGTGATTAATCTTACTACGCTGTCACTGACCTCCGGAACCTTCCCATAATGCTTTTAAGTAGAGATAACGCTCTTTGTTTTGGTGTGATGCCTCTGTTTGTTTTGTTGTGAGCTCAAGGCTCCCGGAGCTGCTTATCTAAAAACCAAACACATTTACTGTTTGCAGTGAATGAGGAGAGGCAGGGGGATCCCTTTGGAACACCCACAGCTGGTGTTTGCTTGAGGAGAGAAGCAGCCGGGTGGGCACGGGGTGGGGGTCTGTTTTGGATCAGCGGCTTATCTGGTCTGTGTGGAAAAAAACAAAGGCGGCTATTTGCATTTAGTGAATGAGAGGGGTGGGGGAGGAGGCTTGAACTTGCTAGGCAGGGAGCTGACACAGTGTCAGTTCCAAAAATCCACTCGCTCTGTCTCCCCCACGCTCCGTGTCACACTCCACCCCAATCCTCCTCTTTTGAAAAGCACATTGCAGCCACTTGAATGCTGGGATAGCTGCCCATAATGCACCACTCCCAACAGCGCTGCAAATGTGGCCATGACAGAGTGCTGGTAGCTGTCAGTGTGTCCACACTGCAGCGCTTTCCCTAAACAGCTGTAGGAAAACAGCTTTAACTCCCAGCGCTGGACAGCTGCAAGTGTAGCCAAACCCTCTCTAAGCCGACCCCTTATGAGAACAGCAGGGACTAGCATGACTAGATGTCCCGATTTTTGGGTCTTTTTCTTATATAGGTGCCTATTAACCCCACCCCCATCCCAATTTTTCACATTTGCTGTCGGATCACTCTAGCAGGGGTTGCACACAGGGCTGCATTAACCTTCAGGTGCTGAGGTTTCCCTCTCTCCATTCCCAGAGCCTGTGATCAGGAAACAGACATCAGGGCTCCCAGGTGCTGCACAGACCATGACTGAGATCAGACCCCATATTATGCAAGGTGCTGTACAAACCCTGGCCAACACTGAGACACCCAGGAGGTTCCCCTCAATTTCCCTGAGCCTCTGCTGCCCAACTTCTTCTGAATCCCTCTGGCTCACCCCCCCCCCCACAAAAAAAACCACCTTTCCAAACAGTCCTTCTTTCCTTGCCCCCTGATTCTGGTTTCACACCCTGGGACCATCTCCTCTCTTTGTCTCTCCCCCTCCAGGTGAAGCAGAGATGGAGGCAACTTCAGCCACTGGAGTCAGCCTCAGCGAGCACTGCAGCCGGCCCCGGGGGAGGGGGGGTGTTTGCAAACACAGGAAGGGAGCAGTGGGTGCTGTGAAGAAGGCGGCAGGAGAACAAAGCTCAGAGACCCAACATGGGGAAATTCCAGGGGGCGGGGCTCTGACACGTCCCAGGTGCGGGCAGCTCCTGGGGGCGGGGCTCTGGCTCAGCTCGGGGGCGGGGCAGCTCCTCGGGGCGGGGCTCCAGCACAGAGCAGGGGCGGAGCAGCTCCTGGGGGCGGGGCTCTGGCTCAGCTCAGGGGCGGGGCAGCTCCTGGGGGCGGGGCTCTGGCACAGCCCATGGGCGGGGCAGCCCCTGGGGGCGGGGCTCTGGCACTGCCCGGGTGCAGGGCACCTCCTCGGGGCGGGGCTCTGGCTCAGCTCAGGGACGGGGCAGCTCCTGGGGGCGGGGCTCTAGCAAATTGTGACACGTAGCCCGGGCTGAACAGCTGCTCCCTGGTTCTCCATGTGCTGCCAGCAGTGCTGGAGCTGCCCGAACCAGACCGGAGCCGCTGTTCTCAGCTGCAGGCAGGATCTGCCCCCGGCCCCGCTGGGATCCAGGTGGGGACAGAGACTGGGGCCCGGGGGTTCCCCTTGGTTTGGCTGGCGGGGGCGGGAGGGGAGAAGTCGGAGCTGCAGGCGGGGGAAGGGCGGTGGGACATTGTGACCCGGAGCCCCCGGGGAATGAGAGGCGCTGTGGGGCGGGAAAGTGACTCTGCCCCAGGGAGCATGGGAGAAGACTTGGAGGCGCCTCAGCCCCAGTGGAGCTGCAGGAGGATCCGCCCGCCCGCCCCGCTGGGATGGGGGGGCCGGGGCCCGGCCGTCGTGTGGGGGGAGGGGCGGACCCCGGGCCCGGCGGGGGTGGGGCGGTGTATTTAATCACTCCCCATAGCAATGTGCTACTCCCGGGCACTGCGCATGCCCAGTAACAGCCGCTGAAGCCGCTGCCCTTCCCCCTGCCCGGACCAGCCCTAACGTTCCGCCGGGCGCTGGGGGCGAGGCTGGAGCGGGGCGAGGGTGTAACAGGGAGCGTGGGGGGAGCGGGCGCAGAGCAGGAAATTGATGGGCGGGGGGGGTCAGGCAGCTGGAGGCAGGGTTCGTGGGGGGCTAAAGGGCACAGTCCGGGCTGGGGGGAGGAGCAGGAGTTGAGCTCAGGGGGAGGAGCTGGCAGAGCCCCCCCCTTTGGTATGAGGGCGGAGGTGCCGGGGTGGGGGGAGGAGAAGCCGGAATTGCGGCGGGGGGGAGGTCACTGGGGTGAGGGGGGGTAGATCTGTCTCTGTGCAGCCAGGACATTCCCGGGGTGGGAGGGAGGTGAGTTAACTGGATCCTGTCCCTGTTTTTGCCACTTCCTCCCACTCAAACATTCTCTCAAGATTTCCCCTTTTCTCTCTCATTATCACACGTGGCTATAAAATCCAGGGAGATTCTCCTCCCCCCCCCCCACCAATGATCAGCTCTCTAATTGCCTCTGATTTTCCCTTTTCTCTCCTTACTTCTCAAATGTCAATTTAAAATCTCTCCGATGAGGGGTGGATTTTCCCACCCATTTTATCTGCAGCGATTTGTCCTTGTTTGGGTGGGAAATTGTTGCCCTGGGTCATTCCCCAGAACGTGGCTCCCACTGGAGTGGGATGGGATGAGGTTCCCGTTCTCTGCCAGGGCAGGGAAGGGAAGGGAGGAGCACATCCCCCATGGAGACTGCCCAGACCCCATTTCCCAATCCCCCTGCGGCCCCCTTCCATTGTCCAGGGAGCCTTCCAGCTCCCCCCCCCGCCCTTAAATCAGCTCCTCAAAGGGCTCTGAGCTGCTCACGTGAATGGTTGCCCCGTGGCCGGGGGGGACCATCACATTCTGTTTATGTATTGGACAGTCATATAAAATCCAGTCCAACAGTCCCCCTTTTCCACTAGTTATTTAATAGCACCATCAAATCCCCTCCGATCTTGGTGGTTTTCTCTCATGTTATCAAATGTCGTTTGTGACAGGGTTCTCTCTGCGTGTCTCAAAGATTGATATAAAATACCCCAAACATTTGCCCCACTTCTCTCTAGTTGTTTTATTTCTAATTGAATATGATGGGTTGTTTCCCAATGTGCTAAGATGCAGCCGCCACTGGGGTGGATCCATGGTGGCCATTATTTGCTAGTGACAGCCCGTGGACCTTTCTTGCCCTCCAGGCCTTCCATTCTCCTGTTAAAGAAGCACTCCCCAGGCTCCCTCTGCCTGTGTGACTGGCCAGCAGGAGGTGGTGTTTCTAGCCACTTCTCACACTCTGTGAGGTAACAGTTGCAGGGGCAGGGAAGGTGTCTGTGTGGGGAGATTGCAGCTGAAGGGGCATTGTGGTAGGGGGAGGCCTCTGGGTGGCTGCGCAGGGAGTACCCTAGTCAGGTTGGTGGGTTGTGGAGGTTTGGGGTTTTCGAGGTTGGTGGTTCTGATGTGCCCATCCCTGAGGCTATGGGTCCTGGAGGTGGGTATCGCTGGGGGCCTGGTGGCTGCAGAACAGTGGGGGTGGGTGTCTCTTGGGGAGGCGGGACAGAGGGTTAGAGGGAGCCTGGTTCTGTGCCAGGGGCTCTGTCTGTGCTTCCCCCGCTGGTTCCTGGTTTTGTTGCCATGCCCAGTGCACAGAGCTGGGAGAGGGGATCCCGGGCACTAGGTGAGGGCATGCCAGGGAAGCAGAGTGATGGGTCACACTGTAAAGCATCAGGGGGTCACACTGGGCAGAGGAGGAGGGCCCAGGGAAATGTCAGGGTAGATCGTTCTGGAGGGTGGGGAAGTTCCTAGGCAGGCAGTGAGGGACTGAGTTCCCAGTGGGGGGGGGGGTCCCTTGAGGGGGTCCCTGGCTGCTGGGGGCTCTTGGTGGGGGGAACCCTTTGGGATTCCCAACCTGGCAATCATGGTGTGGTGGGGGTTCTCTGGCCGGTGGGGCTTTGAGGGGTATCTGGGGTCCCTGGCCAGGGACTCTGGGGGCTGCGTCCCAGGGAATATCTGATGGGATCCTGGCTGGGGGGTGTCTGGGGCCCTTGCCTGGGGGGTCTTGGCTCTGGGTACTAGGGGGTGTCTGGGGGCTGCTGCTAACCATGATCCTTCTCTCTGGTCAACTTGTACCAGAGTCCTGGCTCCTAGTCACCAGGTCACCAAGTCCATTCCCCAGTCACGTGCCCTGTCACTGTGATAACTTTCTGTCCACTTAGCAAACACTGTTAGTGTGAAATCACAGAATTTACTTTTCTCCTCTTTTGAAAACTGCAGGAACTTTCGGTTCCGTTTGGAAATTTTTTGCCCCCAGTCCTTGTCCTAGATCTGCGGGGGTGAGGGAGGTGGGAAGGGAGTCAGCACTGCCACACGATGGTCTTTTCCACAGCGTTCTGAACTCATTCTTTCTGAAATGCGGTGTCATTGCGACCGTTGTTAATCCAGAGTCACTGTATGGAAAGACAAGGAGTGATTCCAGATGGACAGTGGGTCAAATGAGATCAGCCATTCTCCCTGTGAGGAGGGGCTCCCATTAGCTGCTCTCCCCAGAGAGCTAAAGGAGGGAAGCTGCTCATACACTCTGTCCCTCTCTGCTCAGGATATTGGGGTTCAGCTTCCTGGGTCAGATGCTGCAGCCTCCATTGTGATCTGGGAGACCAGGCTTGGCAGCTGCTGCTCCCCCAGTGGGGCTCTGTGCTGGGAAGTGACCTTAATTAAAGCTCCTTCTCTGCCCGGCCCAGGGGATGACTTTCTGCAGCTGGTCCTAGCCCCCTAGGGCAGTCCTGGGCCCTGTTACTACTAAATTCTGAGCCAGAGTCTCCAGGTAACTGAAAGACCTCAGGGAATGTCCTAGGGTCTGGCAAGAAAGTGACTCTGCACAAACAACACCACCTCATTTCTCCTCCCATTAGCGGTTGCCAGGAGGAAATCCAGCCATGGGAGAGCAAAGCCCCCAGGAATGGGACTGTCCCAGCCAGAGGGGCAGGGAGAGAGGACAGGGGAAGGAGAGACTGAAAGGGTCAGTGGGAGAAATGAATGTGGGGGAGAGATTTCCAGCTCTCTAGTCCACCCAGACACATGTATTGCTGCATCCTGGGGCAGAACCACTTTCCAGTGAACAAAACAAGGATCAGACAGAGCAAAAGCCAGTTCCTGACTCCATATTCCCCCTGCTGGGGTGTGGCTGCCGTGGGGTCAGTGTCTGAGGGAATCCCCCACAGTGACTCCTTTGGTTCTGCTCTTTTCTAGCCTTGTGTTCAGAGAAGGGGTGAGGGGAGAGAGAAGGGAGGTTAAAAATGTGTCTGTGGACTTAGCCTGTCAGGAGGGGCCAGGTCTAAATTGTAATAAACAGATTGAGCATTTCCCAGCATGACAGAATCTAGGGTGTCTGTCTGCAGGGAAAGGGCCTGGGGGAATTGTGATGTGAAATTAACTAAAACCGGTTCTGAAACGCCCACAACTGCCCTTCTCCCCCAGACAGGCTGCAGAATGTTTTGCTCCAGCTCATCCCAGCCTGGCGTGGGACAGGGAAGAGAAATGGCTGCAGTGGAGTCAGTCCAGGTAGAGATTATCGGGAGGTTGCTGGTGGGTTCCTGCTGGAGGAAAGGGAGAGCAAATACACCAGAGGTGGGAAGGTTTGCAGAGTCTGGTTTGGAGGTTGGAGCGGGGCAGGAAATTCACAGCGTGGGGAAAGGAGGAGGCCAGGGTGTGGCAGACCTGCTGGGAGTTATTTACTAAGTGGCCTAGATTCTAGGAACAGACCCAGGAGGTTTGGAGGTGGAAATGCCCTAATTTGTGAAGAGAGAAAATAACCCACCTACATGGAGCTAGTCAAACTGACCAGACTCCTAGTGCTGGAGCCTGACCTCATTAACCATCAGCTGCTGTGAGATATAAAGGGGACACCCATGAGTCAGGCTTATTGGAGCTGCCTCTCCCTTCATATCCCGCTCCTCACAATGAGGAGGGTGTTGGGCATCCTACCAGTGAGCTCTCCCTGGACCCTGCTAGTGGCTCCATCTCCTGTATCAGTCAGTGGCTAGTAGGGGGGTGATGGATATGCTGGGAGAGATAAGGGGCTCTCTCTTCATCCTCTCACCCTGGCATTTGCTGGATACTCTGAGCCAGGTCGAGGTGGGACTCTCCTGACTATGATCCACCCAGAGCTTCCATTTGATTCACTCTTCTCTGCCACAAATAGTGGGGCTGTGAGTGGGGCAGCAAGTCCTTAGTGTTGGACTCTTACTCTTTCAGGGGCCGGTGACCTTCAAGGAGATGGCTATGTATTTCACCAGGGAAGAGTGGGCTTTGCTGGACCCCACTCAGAAAGCCCTCTACTGGGATGTCATGCAGGAGAACTATGAGACTGTGACCTCGCTGGGTAACGGTTCCTGTCCCTTCTGTTCTTGGAAGGGGAAATGAAGAGTGAAGGTTCACGCCACCCCCACAATGCCATCTGTACCCTGTCCTGTTTCAGCATCACCCCAATAGGCCAGTGACACACATAATACCAGAGACCCTCCTCTGCTGCAGAACACTTTGGGAACAGAGCACAGGAGCCGTATTGCACAGTGTCAAATATCTCCTGTTTGCTCAAGTGAAACTGGGGGTTAGGTCTGGCATAACTGTCCCATACCCCTAATCATTTTTGTTGCCCTTTTCTGAACCTTTTCCAATTCCAATATATCTATTTTTGAGATGGGGTGACATGTGCGTGCAGTATTCAAGATGTGGGTGTATCATGGATTTATTTGCTGTTTTTACAAATATGATCTATGAGATATTCTGTCATATCTATCACTTTCTTAATTATTTCCTACATTGTTCACTTTTTTTCACCGCTGCTGCACATTGAGTGGATGTTTTCAGAGAACTATCCACAGTGACTCCAAGATCCATCTCTTGAGTGGAAACAACTAATTTAGACCCCATCATTTTGTATGTATAGTTGGGATTGTGTTTTCCAATGGGCTGCACTATGTGCTATCCTGTCATCTAGTACTGCTGAGATCCTGGATTCAGTAATATCCCTGCCCTTCCTGTTCCTTTTCTCCACCGAACCCCGCCAGCCCATACTTCCTGTTCCCAGCTTCCCCAGGATTCTCGCACTGTCTCTGTACCTCTCTGTCAGCAAGAAGCAATGCCAGGGACACTTGCCCTCGGTCTTGAGTCTTCGATTTCTGGGACATGGATTTACTTTCTCTGTGTTGTAAGAGGCTCTGTCATAATGAGTGTCTGTGATGTTACCCAGAGTACAATCTGGACTGTTAAATAGCTGTCCCCTCAGTCCTCCAGCATGGGGTGCCTTTTCCACTGTTTTCCCGCGAGAACAGCCCCTCTTGGCCAATTAACACACAGTCTCCAGCATGTAACTCACTCCCAGCTACACAGTATTGAGTGCTGCTAAACAGCCACTCATTAATTACACCTCAGCAGAAAACCAGCAAATTCTCAAGTGCCCAACTTTCCCCCAGAAATGTGCATCTTGCACTGTCCAGCACGCTACTGAACGACCCAAGCTCATATGAAGTCTGTCATTTCATCAGCGGAAAATGACATGCACCAGCTTGTTATCCCAAACAGAGTTTCCAACACACTTCAATCCACACATACTGGTTAGATGAACAATAAACCAAGATTGAAAACTACCAAAAACTAAAACGAGGCCCAGTCCATGAAAGGGGCACTCCCAGGAGAGACTGTATAAAGGCTGGAATATGAAACACCTTTGTAAACCTGAGACAGCTGCCTTGGGGACAATGACAGGGAGAATCCCCCAAAGTGACTCCTTTGTTTCTGCTCTTCTCTGGCCTCCGATTGTTCCTTCCAACGTGGAGTACTTTGCACTTGTCTCTACTGAATTTGATCCTATTTACTTCAGATCATTTCTCCCGTTTGTCCAGATCATTTTGAATTTTAATCTAATCCTCCAAAGCACTTACAACCCCTCCCAGCTTGGTGTTGTCCGCAAACTTGATACGTGTAAGAGAGAGACTGTTACTGGGAGGGTTTCCCCATGTGTCAGAGGGTTACACGCTGGTGGGAGGGGGCTAGGCCTGTACTGGAATAAGGTCACTCTGTGCTTCACAGTGTGCTAGAACCTAGAATGTGCATTAGCAGGGGAAAAGCTGGGGGGAATCGGCTTGTGGAATGGACAAAAGCCTAGTCTGAATTCTCACACCTTGCCCTTTTCACCCCGGCAGGCCAGAGAATAACATCCATGTTTCGCTGCAGATCAGCTCGTCCTCCCAGGGGCAAGGAAATGGCTGCAATGGAGCTGTCTCAGGTAAGAGATGATCAGGGTGGCGGGCTCTGCTTGGAGGTTGAGGAGCAGTAAATGCATAAGAGGGTGGGAATTGCTAGAGGTGGTGGGAAGCAGGAAATATCTCGGGTGGAGAAAGGGAGGGGACAGCATGTGACAAACCTGCTGAGACTTGTGTAGTGTAGGGCGTGATGGGTTGTCACACCCAGGAGGCAGTTTGTGGAGCTTCTGGGAACTGCTGTGTCCTCTAACCCTCACGCTGGGCTGGCCCTTCTCACACTGCTTTGCTGGAGATTTCGCCAGCCTCTCCAGGGCCTGTTATCACCCAACACAACAGCAGGTGGCGCCATGCAGTCAACTAAGCTACCTGAGTGCCTTACCTAAGCCACTCAAGGACAGATAGAAGACAAGAGCCAATTTCCCACTCCCCAACCTTGCACACTTGCTGTAGTATAAATCCAGAATGATACCATCTTATAGTGCACAGGGATCTCTATAATGCAAGCTCATTAATGTAGTTCCCCTTCCCCTCGATATGGGACAGATGTGAACAACAAGCTGAGATTTTCCCTAGACACTTCACTCAAAATACACTGGTTAAGATAAAGCATCAAACAAGTTTATTAACTGCAGAAAGATAGATTAAGTGATTATAAGTGATAACAAACAGATCAAAGCAGATTATTTAGCAAATAACCAAAACTCAGACTAAGCCTAACATACTAGATGGATAGAATTTGAATTAGAAATTTCTCACCCTGACTGATGGTACAAGCAGTCCCCCAAGTTTCCATACACAAGCTAGAAATCTCTTGATCCTGGGAGCAGCACTTCCCCTACATCCGTTTTTGTTTCTCAGGTGTTTCCAGAAGTTCTCCTGTGTGGAGAATGAGGCCAAGAGATGATGTCACACCCCACCTTATGTAGCTTTTCCATATGGTGGGAACCTTTTGTTCCAAACTCAGTTCCTAGTCCAGTTTGTGGAAAAATACAGGTACTAAAATAGAGTTTAGTGTCATGTGGTCTGGTCACAGGCCCTGCTGAGTCATAGTAGCCATGACTCATAGGCTGGTTGAAACATTCACAGGAAGGCTAAGCTCTTCTACAGTCCATTGTCTTTGTTGAGCCATCAGCACTGTCTGGCTTCTTCATTGTTGTACCTGAAAGGCTCATTGTGGGTGTTACCCAGAGTAAGCACATTTGAAATACAGATACAGAGTCAATATCCATAACTTCAGATACGAACATGATATGTGCACACAAATAGGATAATCATATTCAGCAAATCAGAACTTTTCCAGTGACACCACACATGATGCATCTTCTACAAAATAGATCATAATTATGTCCTAATCATATTATAATCATACCACTATGATGAATATGGGGGTGTAGTGTCAGATAGGTCCTAATTTCAAGGCACAGGAGTTGGGAATGGAACTTCCCCTCTTTGTGGAAAAGGAAATAACCCTCCAGCCAGGGCTGGGACAACTTCCCAGACTCTCAGTGATGGAGCCTGAATCTACTGACATTTCATTAATTACCACCAACCCCAATCTTTGTGGCAACTGTAAACTTTATCAGTGATGATTTGTACTCTCTTCTAAGTCATGGATAAGAATGTTAAATAGCACAGGGCCAAGAACCAATCCCTGCAGGAACCTGCTAGAAACAAATCCACTCGATCATGGTTCCCCATTTACTATCAGAGTTTTTAATCTATTTAATGTATGCTGTGTTTCTTTTGTATCATTCTAGTTTTTTTTAGTAAAAATATTGTGCTAATCAAGTCATGTCCCTTACGGAAGTTTAGGTATATTACATTAATACTATTACCTGCAACCAAACTTTTGATCTCATCCAATAAGGATATCCCGTTAGTTTGATAGGCTCTATTTTCTCTAAACCTTTGTTAATGGGCACTACAATTCTGACTTTCTAACTTCTATTCTTTATGATTGACTTCCCCTTTCTTCCATATATTTTATTTGGAGAGTGCTTGGATTCCTACCAGGGAGCCACTATCAGGGTCCAGAGACAGCCCCATCTCCTATATTAAGCTCTGGCTAGTAGCTATGTGATAAATGTGAAGACCCTGCTTCTGTCTGTCAGATGGGAGACACAAAGGTTCTCTCTTTCTACCCTGTGATGCCTCCTGGCTGCTGTAAGCAAGGTGGGGAGGGACTCTGTTAACATGTGCCTCTCGGAGCTTCCATTTCCCTGGTGCTGCTGTTCCATGAATAGTGGGGATGTGAGTGGGTCAGCAGGTACTGAGTATTGGACTCCTGCTCTTTCAGGGGCCGGTGACCTTCGAGGAGGTGGCTGTGTATTTCTCCAGGGAAGAGGGGACTCTGCTGGACCCCACTCAGAGAGCCCTCTACAGAGATGTCATGCAGGGGAACTATGAGACGATGGTCTTGCTGGGTAAGGATTCCTGTCCCTTCTGTTCTTGGAAGGGGAAATGAAGAGTGAAGGTTCATGCCACCCCCACAATGCCATCTGTACCCTGTCCTGTTTCAGCATCACCCCAATAGGCCAGTAACATACATACTACCAGAGACCCTCCTCTGCTGCAGAACACTTTGGGAACAGAGCACAGGAGCAGCATCACACAATGTCAAATATCTCCTCTTTACTCAAGTAAAACTGGGGTTAGGTCCAGCATAATGAACAGAAGCTTCCTACCCCCAGCCTTCTCTCAACCCTGAGCCTTCTCTACCCAAACCAGAATGTGCTTGGGGTGTAACAAGCAGGCGGTTGGAGTCAGAGCTGCCAGTCCAGGGTTACTTATCATACAGACACTCAGTGCGTCCTTTAACGCTGGCTGGGAGTATCCAGACAGGGGAGCTCCAGCAGCAGAACACTGAATCTCACCCAGGATTACAGATGACACAACTCCTCGCTGATCTGGATTGCACCCCAGCATGTGAAAATGGCCTAGGTTGGTAGTGACATTTCTTGAGACATGGAGAGTCTTGCTCCCATAACACCAGGTGTAATAAAAATAACAGGAAAGGCCAAATATGGAAAACTGATTGTTCAGCTTTCTTTTGACCTGCGTCATATTTTGCAATATATTCCAGATAAGGAAATTAACGTGCAACGTATGTGTCATTGTTTGTGGTTTTAAGCTGTAAAAGGCTTGTGTGATTTTTAGCTCGGGAACAGTATTCCAATAGCTGTCGCCCCCTGCGTGCTTGTAACCAAGAAAAGAGCCTCAGGCTGAGCTGATTCAAATATTAATCCTGTGGTCGTTTTCCACAACAGCCTCAATAGGTCCCTGTGATGGAATGTAAGGCTACATCTAGACTACCCACCGTATCAGCGGGTTAAAATCGATTGCTCGGGGATCGATATGTCGCGTCTCATCTAGACACGATATATCGAACCCCGAGCTCGCTTATATCGATTCCGGAACAACACCAACCCCAACGGAGTTGCTGATTTGACAGGGGGAGCCGCGGACATCGATGCTGCACGGTGAGGATGGGTGAGTAATCCGATCTTAGATATTCGACTTCAGTTACGTTATTCACGTAGCTGAATTTGCGTATCTTAGATCGATTTCCCCCCGTAGTGTAGACCAGCCCTTAATGTCTTCACACCTTCCCCCTGCAGGAGAATAGCTGTTTGACCAGCTGTTTGCCTTGCTGTCTCTGAGGAACTGGTCTGTGGGTGTTCCCCAGAACTGTAACGTTTTCAGTAATATCATACTGTAAAATCTCACAATTTTACATACAGTGTTACTACACATTTTAACAGGAGGATAATATTCAGTAGGTTATGCGTTTTCTAATGATACCTCACAAGCCATACTGGGTACAAAATTGATCATAATTTTCTAGAAGAGTGAACACAGGGGTACAGATTGACACAGTGTCTGTGTGTGTGTTCCCAGCAGACATGTGGGGATTTCAATCCCTCATAAGCACAATGTTTGGCATCTTCAAGGACCTGGGGAACTGGTCCTGGGAATTCACTAGTTTAGCAAGTGTGAGACTGCATGAAATTGTGAGACACTTTGGTATTAATAATAAAATAATATAATCTGATAAAATTGCAATGAATCATGCTAGGTATGCCATGTAAAGTGTCAGTGAAAATGTTATGATTTGCCAAGTATGATAATTTTGTTTCTATGTTTCTATCACCTTTGTATTGTGAGTTACATATATGTAGGGTATATCTGTATTTCCAGACTTGTGCAGTTTTTCTGGGTGACACCCCCAGACATATTGGCATCAACATTGCCTAGCATGTTTGATGGCCCATTGAGGGTCATCAGCTGTACAATGAACCTATGGACCAAGGGGATACACCTATTGAGTCAGCAAGACATGCCGGGGTTTGCCTGTGTAATGAAACCTCCAAAGCTTTTCCATGCCATGTGCTGTGAAGCTTGTGTTTGGGACACAGGAAGTACAAGCCACATGGCAAAAGGAATATAAAGCGCAGCTGCATCATCTCCATCTTGTCTTCAATCCCCCTTCCTACCTCTGGAGCAACTTCTCTACAAACTGAACCCTGGAACAAAGGACTGAATGACCCATCCAAGCTGTGGATGCGTTCCAGACAGACTTTCAAGCCAGCAACTCACCAATACTGCTAAGAACCTGATATATCCATTTTGGAATGTATCTGACTGCTTTTCCATTTAAATTCTTTCTGTCTTTCTTTCTTTTAAACCTTTAGTTTAGATGCTAAAAAATTGTCTGGAAGGATGGAATTTAACTTCATACTTTCATTTGTTCTTTCTTCTAAACATTTAGTTTAACTGCTAAAGGATTGGCTGGCAGCATGGTATTTTGGATGAGATCCAAACCTGGGTAATGTGGCTAACCTTCTACCCACCCACTTCCTGGATCCAATTAGGATCAGTCTCCTGCTGCCCTCTGGCCATGCTGTATCACAGTGAGCAGAGTTTTTAAATAACCTCTCACTGTACGGGACCTAGTTGCTGATTAGGAGTCAGAGAACTGTCATGCAATAAAGGGGGCCGTGTGATTTCTTTTTTCAGAGTCTCGTTAACCAGTGTGTGGGATCAGAAGCACAGTTTGTGACTGGTCAGTGAGTTTAACTTCAGTGTTAACCACCAGTATGGGGAGCATCTGCTCTCCCTTTTTCAGCCTGCTCTGACCTTGACATTTTCAGTGAGGACTGCCCCAGGCACACTAGGTCACACTAAGCACTGAAGATAAAATAACAGAATGTTTTTGATGATCAAGTTGTATGAAATCAACTGAACTCCTTTGTTTTCTTTCATCTGAGCGGAGTTTCTGGTTTTCCAACGTGATATGATTTCCCAGCTGGAACAAGGGGAAGAGCCATGGGTCCCAGAGCTCCAGGGTTCAGAGGAAAGAGAGATCTTGAGATCTCCCCGCACAGATGAGGAAACATTAAACCAACTCAGAATCTGTAAGTGCCTGAAGGAAACATCTAGGATGCCCTACAAAGCTCTTGGGAAGTCTCTCAGTTCATTATTGTCCATAGCAGGGGTCGCATCCGCAGGGTATATATAGCTCAAGGCTTCCTACAGATGCTAGCAGACACAGGGCAGTAGCTTTCTCCCTTCACCCTGTGAAGTTGGATGCGATGTGAAGGCTGAATTGATCCCCTCCTCTCTCCTGTTGCGGGGAGCTGAGTTCCTGATTTTTATTTGTCCTCTCTCCAGCACTTGTTTTGGTTTGGCCTTCTCCTTTCCATCCCTGTTTGAGGTTTCTGTCTCTATCACAGCAGGTGATGCAATGACGTGTGAGGTTCAGCACAGACCAGAAAAAGAGCAGGGAAACCAGCCAGGGGAGAAAATGGATAAATTTATTTCCTGTCAGGGAACTCAGAAGGGCCTTAAGGAAACCAGAATACAGCAGGAAATCTGCAGGGAAAAGCAAAAAAAATACATGTGCTGAGTGTGGGAATAACTTCACTTACAGATCAGGCCTTTCTCAACATTAGAGAATCCACACAGGGGAGAGGCCCTGTGAATGCAATGAGTGCGGGAAAACTTTCAGTCGCAGCTCGCACCTTATTGGGCATCAGAGAATCCACACAGGGAAGAGATCCTATGAATGCACTGAGTGCGGGAAAACTTTCAGTCGCAGCTCATACCTTATTCGGCATCAGAGAATCCACACACAGGAGGGGTCCTATGAATGCAGTGAGTGCGGGAAAACCTTCAATCGCAGCTCGCACTTTATTCAGCATCAGAGAATCCACACGAGCAAGAAGCCCTGCGAATGCTGTCAGCAGGCCTGCACAACTCGTAAAGTGGTGATATAGAGAAATCTCTGTATTAACTATCTCTATAAATCTTTATAATGTTGCATTGTGTTATTTTGTATTAAGTATCATTATCTTTATGACATTGCATCCGGCATGACGTTATTTTGTAATTCATATGACTTGGCATTGTGCCTCTCTATTTTCATACAACTTTGTATTAGATCCCTATATAGAAAATTGGTAGAAAACTTTGTATCAAATGTTATAGCCCCTAAGGATAGTATAGTTAAAGTAAAAGAAAACATGTGCCTTTTTGCTAGAAGTAGAATAAGATCTTCCCCCGCACTCTGTAATCAATTGCTCTATTGACTGAATGAGGTGTGAATGAGTGAGGCTTGGAAGACACCCACCTCCAGACAGCTACAACAGTTGAAGAGGGAATGGGAGCCAGAGCAAAGGACAATACAACTTGTCAAGTGGGCCCAATAAAGAAGAGCAGACATATTGATGGCCTCAGGGATTAGAAGCAAGCACCTTCTTTAGAAAACACCCTCTTTGAGCAGCATTGGGACAACACCCAGAGAAAAGCAGCACAAAGACCAACGGACGCAGACCTAGATTTTGAATCTGGTCTAGATTTGCATAAGAGGGAAGCTGCTATAAATGCGAGGTGTCTTGCAGAAGGACCCCGGATCTCGTCTTGTCACCATCGGACCATCGATTTGGATCGGTAAAAGCCCGGCTCCACCCCTCCCCCATCTAACTCACCTGGCCAGTGCAGTTAAGGGGAGCAACTAGTTGGTAACAACAGCAAGACGGAGTGTGTTTATGTCTGTGTGTGTGTGTGAATGCATGACTGTGATATATATCTCATGTGCATATCATAGAGTATTAATTGATACCTGTATTACTAATAAATGTGGCATTTTGCCTTAATCCCCCTGAAAAGTTCCTGTACAGTACTTTGAGTAAAACAGCGAGGGCCACAATACTCCAAAGAAAACAGCTGAGGACCGAAACCCCCCGGCCCTGCGGAAACACCCCTCACTCAGGACCTCCCAGCCTGGCGGAAACACCCCGCCCAGCCCTGCAGAAACAAACCCTCCTTCCCCAGCACCGCCCCACCAAAACAGCTGTGGGTCAAAAAGGAAGGTTGGTGGTGGGGAGGTGTTACTTGATGTTAAATCAACCAGGGACTCCCAGCCAAAGAGGTGGCTGGGAGCCCTCAGGGTCAAATTAAAGGGCCTGGGGCTCTGACGACTGGGGGAACCCGGAGCTTTTCAGGGCTGGGGCAGGGATTTAAAGGTCCCAGAACTCCTGCTGCTGATGGGAGCCTGAGCCCTTGAAATCCCAGCCTCACTCCATCCCCTGGAGCTGCCGCCGGGATTCAAAGGGCTCTGTGCTGCCTGCAGCCACAGGGATCCCTGAGCCCTTTAAATCTCAGCTCCTGCCGGGATTCAAAGGGCTCTGGGCTGCCCTTGGCGGTGGGGAGCCCTGAGACCTTTAAACCTCAGCTGCGGTCTGGAATCTCTGCGAGCAGCCCAGAGCCCTTTGAATCCCGGCCGTGGCTGGCAGGCCGGATTTAGGAAGTTCAGGGCCCAATTTGAACATTTTGGTGGGGCCCCGCAGGGATGATTAGGGAAAAAAAAGCCTTTCAGTTCTTAACAACCGGTTCCCTATAAAAAGTTCTGCCACAGTATTTATTTTTTATACCAGTAGGGTTACCATATGTCCGTATTTTCCTCCCGGATGTCGATATAAGAACCAAAAAGCCTGACATGTCCGGGAAAGTAAAGATGTATCTTAACCCTACCTAAAAGTTCTTTTTTAAAAAGATGGGTCTGAACTAGAAATGAGCTCTGCCACTCCTTTAGGGTGTGCTAGGGTGCACATGTGTGGGTCCCAGCTGCTCCCTGCCCATCTCATTGAAGCAGGTGTGCAGGGTTACTTCCCTCGGAACTGCAGGGCACCAGTGAACATGGGGCTGGCTGGAGGTGGGGGAGGGGGAGTATGCGAGAGGTAGGGTCTGGCTGCAGGCTGGGCAAGGGGTGTGGGGCAGGTTGGAGACAGGAGGTGTGGGGTGGGCTGGCTGGCTTCAGGCAGGGCCACAGGGAGGGTGCGGCATGGGTTGGCAGGGCTGGAGACAAAGGAGTGTGGGACTGGCTGGCTTCAGGCAGCGGGGTGCGGCAGGGGTTGGCTGGAGACGGGTTGGTGCAGGGCTGAAGGCAAGGCAGGGGGTACGGGGTTGGCTGGAGACAGGGCAGGGGGTGCAGGGCTGGTGCGGGCAGGGCAGGCAGTATGGCAGGGGTTGACTGGAGACAGGAAAGGGGGTGCAGGGCTGGCTGGAGACAGGGGCTGGTGCAGGGCTGAAGGCAAGGCAGGGGGTCTGGGGCTGGCTGGAGATGGGCAGGCTGCAGGCAGGAACTGGTGCAAGGAGGGCAGGAGGTGCGGGGCTGGTGCGGGCAGGGGGTGCAGCAGGGGCTGGCTGGGGACGGGCTGGCTGCAGGCAGGGCAGGGGGTGCAGGTACAGGGGGTACAGTCCATCCTCTATGGTGAGTGCCTCCTCCTCCTCCTCCTCCTCCTCCCCCCTCTCCCACTAGGGTAGCAGCAGCAGCCTGGGGCTTGGGGGCTATTTCAAGGGCCCGGGGCGCCCCTGCTTCCACTGCCCCAGCTCTGTAAATAGCCGTGGGAACCCTGGGGAAGCAGCGGGGCTCCAGTGGCTATTTAAAGGGCCGGGGAGGTAGAAGCAATGGGACTCCTGGACTTTTTAAATAGCCCCCAGAGCCCCACAACCATACCCCAGGGCTCCAGCAGCAGGGCTCTAGTGGCAATTTAAAGGGCCTGGGGTTCCAGCCCCTGCTGGGAGCCCCAGGCCTTTTAAATTGCCCCCTGGGGAAACTGGGCCACCCTGGTAAAGCGCACTGGCTTTTGCTGGTACTGGGGCTTGGGTGCGGGGTCCTCTTAGGAGCGAGGCCGATTCAAGGGAATTGGTTGAATTGGCCTAAAGCTGGCCCTGGTGGCTGGGATTTAAAGAGCTCTGAGCTCCCCGCCCGCCTGCCCAGAGCCCTATAAATCCTGGCCGCTGCAGAGATTTAAAGAGCTCTGGGCTCCCTGCGGCTGCGGGCAGCTCAGAACCTTTTGAATCCCGGCCGCGGCTGAACTTTAAAGGGGTTTGGATTCCCCGCGGCTACGGGCAGTCCAGAGCCCTTTGATTCCCGACTGCGGGACGCACAGTGAGACTTCACGGGCCGCACGTTGCCCGCGGGCCGTATGTTGTGCAGGCCTGGCATGGAGGGGCAAAATAGGTAAGAAATTTCCGTGGTCTGTCATTAGCAAATAGTAGACACCATGGATCCTGCCAGAGGTGGCTACGTCTTAGCACTGTGGGAAGCAACCCTTCACAGAGACCATTTGTCTTGTGGTTTGGGATACTTCTCAAGACATGCTGCACTCAGAGTGACCCCCTCATCCTGTGCCAGCTGGAGAAAAGAAAAGGGGCCAGCCAACTCTCCCACTACCAGCTGCGAACCACTGATCCCCAAACAGGGGGAGGCCTCTGGCTTTGATGTGTATTAAATATCAGGCTGGTCTCTTTCTTTTTCAAATATCTAACAGAGCTAAAAGAGGGAACAAATGATCCTCAAAGGAGAGGGGAAAGACAATCACTGGGAAATTTAATAACTGCAACATCCAGAATGGAGAGCGACTCAGGGCAACAGGTTCTCCCGAATTAAGAAGTTTTTGGGATTTAGAAACATAAAGAACAGCACAAAACTTGAGAGTATTGTTAATTGATATTTGATAATGACACAGAGGGAAAACCTGAGCTTTCAGATCAGTCTTCAGAAATGAAAGACAAAGGGTGGAAATCAAAGGTTTTGGATCCATTTTGCAAATTATAGAGAGGAAAGTGGAAAATCAGAGGGATTTTTTATCAGTTGTTGATAGGAGGTAAAATCTGAGTGTTTCACATGAATACTTGATAAATGAATAAAGAGGAAATGGGCAACATTTGCAAACATTTTGTGTTCAATAATCTGAGAAAAGGTGTAAATCTGAGATTTTCTTCTTATTTTATAATTAGAGACAGGAAAATCTCATGGCATATTCAATTAGAAATAGACAACTAGAGAGAAGTGGGGCAAATGTTTAGGTTATTTTATTTGAATCTTTGAGATTTGCAAAGAAATTGTGTCACAAACTGCATATTTGATAACATGAGAGGAAAACACCAAGATCTGAGGGGAGAGAGTCACTTTCCTGTCAGGGCCCAGTGCTCCCTCCTCCTCCCCCTCCGGGGTCTCTCACTCACTGGGGACTCCAGGCTGGTCTGGTGTGGTCAGACCCTGGGGTTGCCTATGGGGCAGGTCCCAGCTGGAGAAAGCCCCCCCCCCCCGGCCAGGATAGGAGTGTGCTACTGGTAGCAGCCTGGGGCTGGACCCTCTCTATGGGGGACACTTGCTCCCCCCTCCCCTTCCTGGCCCTTCCCACTCCCTGTTGCCAGCGGAGAGTGGCCCCCCCAGCCCAGCCCAGAGGTGTCCCTGTCTCAGGCCCCCCCCCAGCCTCTGCCGATTAACCCTCTGCCCAGTTCAGAAATCACTCGGGGGAACCATTTCCCACCTACACAAGGACAAATCACTGCAGGTGAAAATGGGGGGAAACACCCCAAACCTGAGATCTGAACTGGCCATTGGCAAAGGGGAGAGAAAATGGGGCACAATGGGGGGAGGGGAACAGGGAACTTCTCAGGGGTTTGAGGGAAGGGGTTGTCAGCCTGAATGTTGCTTGTTGCTCTCTAGGGAGAAAGGGGGCAGGACAGGAGAGGAGGGGGGTCTCCACGGAGGGGGCAGTGGTAATTCCGAGGGGATCTCAGCCCTCCCTTTTTCTCCCCGCTCCTCAGGGGTCACCTGCTCTTCTCCCCTCGCCCCCCCGGCCATGTCCCGGCTGCACAGACATTTTCCATCCATCCCTTTCCCAGGTCTCCCCCCTCCGCAGCCCCCGCCTGACCCCACGCAGGGGCTGCTAGGTGTAATGCATATTCAATAGGGATTTCTCCCCTACTAATGCTGGGGTGTCCTTCTCCTATAGGTTAGTCTACTAATGATCTCATCTTGGTGCCATGTGAGTCAGTTCATTGCCATGGCACTCGTGTGCTTAGACATCTGAGGATGCTCTATAGAAAAGCTCCTTGAGTGGGGTGATCCACAGGGAGTAGCTCAAAGCTCCAAAGTGCCTGGCCAGGGGCAGGACATTGGCACAGCAAGGGTGGGGTGTGGCAGTGACATCACAAAGTCCTTTTGCAGGACCTCACACAATTGGTCAAATACTATTAGTGGGCAGGTGGTGACCTCACAGAGAGATCCTGACATCAGTCAGGGGCCAGGGTCTAGGGAAACCTCAGAGACCCCTGTGCCTTTGCTTCAGCAAGTGTCCTTCTCCAGGTCTCTGTCTGAGGACTGAGAGAATATTCTGGTTCACGGACGTGAGCGCCAGGAGAAACCTCTTTCCAGTTTTCTCCTTCCCTTGTAGTGATTTTACTAGAAACTGCCCGTCCCTGTTTAGAAGGTAAGAACCTCCTGGAGGTGTGAAACCTGTTCAGTCTGATCCATCTGGTGAGAGTTGAATTCTAGGCATGGAAAACATGAGCTTAAGGAGGCAGAATTTTATTCCGCACCTGGGATTTTGTCCCTTAGAATCATGGGGACATTAGGGTTTGTCCTTTGTGTTTCACCTTTTCCTCCATCCACCTGTCCCTCCCTCCTTTCTCTTCATCTCTTCTTTTGTCCTTTCTCCTGTTCCCCTCCC